>NC_135558.1:22764563-22784563 GCF_964340395.1 Glandiceps talaboti | reverse complement strand
CCCCCCCCCACTTCGCTCCCTCAAACTCCTATTATTTTTTAAATAAGCTACACTCATCATGTATGTCTCCTGTTATTTGGAAATTAAAAAAAAAAAAAAAGTCACATGACATGAAAATTTGCTGTACCCCTACTTGGCAAAAAAAATGTTACCGTGGTGGTTGAAAAAAAATTACTTCAATGTTGTTGGGTCCAAATCCTCCAGCCCCCTCCAGAAATCAAATGGTTAACATTGATATTGTGTTTGTTTTATGGACCAAGGTGTAACATCACTATTGTGTATATATGCCTTATCAATGGGTTGTCAAGTTTCCACAATTAATCAAAACTTATGAAAAAGTATTGCCATGCAAAATATTTTAATGATTCTCATTCTTCAAACTCACTGGATGATATACCTCAAAACGGAAAGTTATCAACTTATTTAGGTCCTGCATTCCATTTTTATTTCACTTTAAACTCGTGGCATCTCCTCGTTCCTTCTTTCAATCTTTTTCTCTATGTCTGTCTGTCTCCCTCCCTCCCTCCCTCCCTCTTTCTTACACTCACTCACTCACTCACTCACTCACTCACTCACTCACTCACTCACTCACTCACTCACTCACTCACTCACTCACTCACTCACTCACTCACTCACTCACTCACTCACTCACTCACTCACTCACTCACTCACTCACTCACTCACTCACTCACTCACTCACTCACTCACTCACTCACTCACTCACTCACTCAACCAACCACCCACCCACCCACCCACCCACCCACCCACCCACCCACCCACAGTACTACGCATGTGCAATATGGAAAATTAAGATGAAGTCAATGTGATTAAATCTGTGATGTGTTATTCCCTCGTTAAGAAGTTTGCCGTTTTACAACCGACACTTAACAAGAGAAGATTACATAGACTAAACTAGATAAACTATTGTTAGCGAAGAATCTAGAGGAATATTTCAATATCGTGAGAAAGATTTGGAAAGATCGAAGTGTAACATTTCACGAGTCATCAAAAGGAACCCATACTGATGAACGTTTACGATCAGCGTATGAATATATGGTGATTAACGTTTTATGGATTATCGAATCTAATCTGAAAATTATACCCCATTCCCGATAATCACATATTTACGAGCTTTTTTGCAGAAATTTAGTATCTGATAACTAATCATACCAAAGGTGTATCGTTTTTTCATCATCAACCAGAAATTATGAGTATACAGTGAACTATAACTGTTCTTAAATCCAAATATGGATAATAACAAACAAGTAACGTCTAACACAGCAGAGACTACGCCAAATAGTTTTCTCATAAGAACCGAAATACCCAGCAAACATGTTAAATAAGAGAAAGTTTGGTCTAAAAGATCACTTATTTACAGGACAAACGTTACCTGGGTAATTTTATAAAAATACTGATAATATTGCAGGTTTTATTGACATAATTGTCATTGTGTGATATTAACATTAATATAAGGCATAAGTACTGCAGTGTACTCCATGCTGTTTCAACGTGTCTCCTCGATACAAATATTTTCATTGATCCATTAATACGATGGAAATAAAGATTTTAATGTCCGTGCAAACAGCTGGAAATTGCCATTAATACTGAGAATGTTTTAAAAGCTTGATCACAAAGAACGGAGGTACTCTCCTATAGCTTGAGAACGCCATCGAGCAGGGCTTTCAGAGTTGCCAAGGGCAACCCAAGTGAAGTGCATTGCATCCCTTTATTAAAGTATACATTTAGCATATGGTCTTTGGGTTGTTGTGATTTCAAATACTCATTACGGGCCATCTATTAAGTCCTAGCACGTCTCCGAATCATACCGCGCAGCACTATGTGATCAAAAACATATATGACTGCAAACGTTGAAGCTTGTTGCATTCAAGGCTTTGCGCGGCAAAGGAGGTCCTAGGCTCATTTGGTTTAATCTGTACACTCTACGTTTTTATGGAATGTGTACATCAAGTAGTAATCAATGAAACCAGCTTTATTTCAGTGTTTGAAACTAAAGCATTTCACCTATAACAGAAAATCGACAACAATCTAAGGACTTACTAATATCGCTACATTTATCGACAGTAAACATCAACAAACATCTTACTAATAAACATTGCTACCTTTTACCGTTTGACTTGTCAGGCAATAAAATGTAGTAGTTGGTGTTGGTGAGAAGCCCAGATGACTAAACATGGCAATATTAGGAAGATTTTGCCGAATCGGATAAGGATCTGTTACAGGTAAACAAAGTTTCTTTAAGAAGCAAAATTAGCGAAAACAGTTTAATACTAGTAGGCGATAATTTGATGAAAGGGTTTCAATGACATAAGAGAATTAACGGGAGAAAATTCTGGATCAAGTACGAAAAAACAAACAAAAATAAGCTAGATGGTATCAAGACAACTAAACTGTATACAAGTAGATTTCTAAAACAATCTGACCAGACCTAGCTCTGTTCACATAGTATCACAAGGTTAAAACAATGAATCATTTAAAGGTACAAATACATTTATCTATAAAGTAGACATATTTGATGCCATTACTTTAATAACAACGATGAATCACGTTACGAGGAAATAGAACCAACCAATGAAATGCACTGTGTCATATAACATTCAATAATCAGTTGAAAATGACAACTTGAATGTTGCTGTATTTTAGCGGGAAAGTTTGGCAAACTACATATCCCATTTTTAATATTTTTTTATGGATTGCTTGTATCAAAAAGCGACAGTTGCTATGGCCGACCATTTAAAATGATGTTATGGGGAAATACAGGCAGCTACCACATATAACCGATATTTTTGTTTTGAAAACGACAACATTGTTACTGTATTTTAGCGGAAAAGTTTGGCAGACTACAAATCCTAATTTTTGATTTTTTTTGATGGATAGCTTTGTATCAATAACTGACAGTTGCTAAGGCTGAGCATTGAAAATGATGATTTTCATATATTGGAATTTGAAATGATAAAAACCGTAATATGTCATCACTGGCTAACAGTCAAGCGAACAATGCACTAATTCACCTATCTTAAACAATAAATGACCTAAATATACTTTATGCACACTCAGAAACCTCTCCCGTTTAAGATTAAAAACCCATGGTTTCCACATCAAAAAATGATTAAGCATGCAGAATTTAATTATTTTGGTCATCAATAACTTCATTTGATAATCACTGTACGGATACAGCAGAGAGCAAATAGTGTTTGATATAGGAGTGAGAACGCACCGGATGAACGGAGATGAACACACACGTGTAATTCCCATGATCGGCATCGCGTTCAAACAATCTTAGTTTGGGTACACTTTATGTCAATACACATAACCTACATGAATTGTAGTACATCGGCATCATTTGTTATTTAGCCCCCTAACCATAACAGCACAAATTAAGTGCAGTATTATATAGTCCATGAAAACAGAAAGCGTCATGATTCGGCGTTATGATAATACTACGCATGTGCAAAGAGTATAGCTTAAACTGGAACTGTTTTTTTATTTCTCTTCTTATCTTCTGCCTATTCGAATGTGTGTTGTTATTAGTAGCAACTGAAACATATATGATCACGGCCTGTCATCAGCAACTTTACACGTTGTTGACAAAACAATTAAATTACATACGGACATGATGCCGGTGTACAGTGCCATCTACATCTCATAAATAGATAATTAAAGTGATTAGAAGAATTTAATCTTTATAGTAAAAGCTTGGTCTATTTTGGAACATCTGAATATCAACGAAAAAAAGAAAAAAGTTTCATCCACGAACGGTTCTGAAAAATTCAGTTTACTCACGAATAACACAATCGTATGCTAAATATGAAAACAAGTTGTTTGGTATAGTTAGTATAAAACAAATGTAGTTCCATTTTCATAAGAGTATTTCAGTAGACGGGCGAGTGATTAGTATCTTTACCCCCCCCCCCCCCCCCCGATTTGGTATTTCCTCACGTCCGTTAATACATCTAGATGTAGCCAATGCCATAAGGGGCGAGATCAATACTTTAATAACGGATAAAAAACTAACTTCTTTTAGTGGGGGGGGGGGGGGACCCATTTTAGTTGTCATCCAACAAAATCGATTTTACTTTTAATTGAATCTATTTTGCACCCCAAAATAGAAATATTCCCGAAAAAATGTCCAATCGCGAAATATAGGAATTTCGCTCCTAGAGTAAATGCATGGCACTGAAAACAGGTCAAAATCCATGACGTTCGCTGTGTGTGCATGCTACAACTCAATCTTTTCAATTTCTTTTCTTTGTGTCTGTGATCGGACGATGGATGGTTAGGGACAGCGGGTAACTTTGGTAAGTCATTAGACCAGTCCCGGTGTATGTTCTCCTCACACCATGCACACAAATCCATCAAATATTTTTTAGAGACTAACAAACAAGCTCTGAGAGAGCAATATTAAAAAACAACAGGGTAATGCCGTCCATGAAAGTACTTTTTGAGGCCGTTCAAGAGATCTTAGCAGAATGTTCACACTTGTTCAAATACTGGTTTCTACTACTACTGTTGTTGTTATTGTTATTAGCCTTTTACAAAGACAAAAAAGTGTTAATAAAATAGCAATTTACTCAATACACACTGGCTTTGTATTCATAGTACTATACTACTACTTACTGGCTTTGTATTCATAGTACTATACTACTACATACTGATTTGATATTGATTGCGTTAACTGAAACAATTATCAATTTTGGCCACTTTAGTTGGTGGTGGGGGGGGGGGGGGTCTGAAGTCTTACTAGTTTTTTTAATCCTACATTGAACTATTGATTTCGCCCCTAATGCTTCTACAGTCGTATTAAGAAAAGTATTACATTTCTTGAGCTTGACAAATTGGTTAAAAAGCCCACAAATGACCAGTTAAAAGACCAGTTAGATGACAAGTTAAATCTGCTATCAATATATATCCAGTGGTAAATATAATGAAAGTGAAAGTTGAGCACAATTAGTCATTCTTAAATACTATAATATATCCATATATTAAATGTTTGAATTTTCTTATTTGAGAGAAATAGTGTACACGGCACATTCTTATGTGGAAAATACAGACGGGGGGGGGGGGGGAGGAGGGTATAATTTTGAAAAATTCACGGCACCAAAATGATATTTATGTCGTCGTTTTCCAACGTGAACCCTCCCCCTATCAAAATGACCCCACCAAAACACCCCAATCAGTTAAAAATACCCGCCCCTAACTATAATGTATCTCTCAACACTACTGAGATCACCGCCAAATTAGAATTCCTCTATGAATGATTTTGTTACATTTTATAATGTAATCCCTATATTGATCTGCTACAATGTGACAAATATTTCTTCAAAATGATTAGAAGCATGATGTTTTAGTTGGGGTGTTTTGGTGTTGAACATTGGTTTTGCACAATGTTTGTTTATTTTGTAGATGTTTATCTTGAATGTATGGAACATGTCATTTCATCAGGGTGTTTCAGTACACAGCATAAATCCATGGGAGCATATAATAAATATAGCAAGTGTTGACAGAAATTAACATAAACTAATTTACTATAATTTCTTTCAACACAAGTTTTTATGTTGAGCATGACAAATTGATTGGAACACAAATGGCGAGTTTAAAACTGCCGTCAATATAATATATACCCAGTGGTGAACTTAACAAAAATGAAAGCTAACCACCACCACCGGTACCACCACCACCACCACCACCGGTATCATCATCATCATCATCATCATCATCATCATCATCATCATCATCATCATCATCATCATCACCACCACCACCACCACCACCGGTATCATCAACATCACCATCACCATCACCACCACCACCACCACCACCACCACCGTCCCCTAACCGTAACCTAATACACAACAGTTTTACTATCCATTCTTAAATACTATATACCCCAATACTAAATGTTTGAATATCTTTTTTGAAAAATAGTGGACATAGCATATGCATATGGAAAACGCGGATGGGGAGGTTACGGGAGGGAGATACCCCTCTCGCCGTTGTTCAGGAGCTATATATCACGACACCAAAATGACACTTATTTTGTCATTTTCCAACGTGACCCCCCACTTCAAGTGATGTTTTCCTAAATGACACCCCCTCACTTCAAGTGATATTTTTTAAACTGATCCCTCCACCAAAAACACCGGCCCCTTCCCAGTTGTGTAAAAACACCGGCCCCTTCCCAGTTGTGTAAAAACACCGGCCCCTTCCCAGTTGTGTAAAAACACCGGCCCCTTCCCAGTTGTGTAAAAACAATGGCCCCTAAAGTTGTATGTACGTAACATGAAGGACACTACACCAATTTCCATTGTAAGATTTTACGTTTATATGTGAAATACAGTTATTATTATATGTGCAATACAGTTATTATTATATGTACAATACAGTTATTATTATATGTGAAATACAGTTATTATTATATGTACAATACAGTTATTATTATATGTACAATACAGTTATTATTATATATACAATACAGTTATTATTATATGTACAATACAGTTATTATTATATGTGAAATACAGTTATTATTATATGTACAATACAGTTATTATTATATGTACAATACAGTTATTATTATATGTGAAATACAGTTATTATTATATGTACAATACAGTTATTATTATATGTGAAATACAGTTATTATTATATGTGAAATACAGTTATTATTATATTACAATACAGTTATTATTATATGTGAAATACAGTTATTATTATATGTGCAATACAGTTATTATTATATGTGAAATACAGTTATTATTATATGTACAATACAGTTATTATTATATGTGAAATACAGTTATTATTATATGTACAATACAGTTATTATTATATGTGAAATACAGTTATTATTATATGTACAATACAGTTATTATTATATGTGAAATACAGTTATTATTATATGTACAATACAGTTATTATTATATGTACAATACAGTTATTATTATATGTACAATACAGTTATTATTATATGTACAATACAGTTATTATTATATGTGCAATACAGTTATTATTATATGTACAATACAGTTATTATTATATGTGAAATACAGTTATTATTATATGTACAATACAGTTATTATTATATGTACAATACAGTTATTATTATATATACAATACAGTTATTATTATATGTACAATACAGTTATTATTATATGTGAAATACAGTTATTATTATATGTACAATACAGTTATTATTATATGTACAATACAGTTATTATTATATGTGAAATACAGTTATTATTATATGTGAAATACAGTTATTATTATATGTACAATACAGTTATTATTATATGTGAAATACAGTTATTATTATGTTACAATACAGTTATTATTATATGTACAATACAGTTATTATTATATGTACAATACAGTTATTATTATATGTGAAATACAGTTATTATTATATTACAATACAGTTATTATTATATGTGAAATACAGTTATTATTATATGTGCAATACAGTTATTATTATATGTGAAATACAGTTATTATTATATGTACAATACAGTTATTATTATATGTGAAATACAGTTATTATTATATGTACAATACAGTTATTATTATATGTGAAATACAGTTATTATTATATGTACAATACAGTTATTATTATATGTGAAATACAGTTATTATTATATGTACAATACAGTTATTATTATATGTACAATACAGTTATTATTATATGTGAAATACAGTTATTATTATATGTACAATACAGTTATTATTATATGTGAAATACAGTTATTATTATATGTACAATACAGTTATTATTATATGTGAAATACAGTTATTATTATATGTACAATACAGTTATTATTATATGTGCAATACAGTTATTATTATATGTGAAATACAGTTATTATTATATGTACAATACAGTTATTATTATATGTGAAATACAGTTATTATTATATGTACAATACAGTTATTATTATATGTACAATACAGTTATTATTATATGTACAATACAGTTATTATTATATGTACAATACAGTTATTATTATATGTACAATACAGTTATTATTATATGTACAATACAGTTATTATTATATGTGAAATACAGTTATTATTATATGTACAATACAGTTATTATTATATGTGAAATACAGTTATTATTATATGTGAAATACAGTTATTATTATATGTGAAATACAGTTATTATTATATGTACAATACAGTTATTATTATATGTGAAATACAGTTATTATTATATGTGAAATACAGTTATTATTATATGTGAAATACAGTTATTATTATATGTACAATACAGTTATTATTATATGTGAAATACAGTTATTATTATATGTGAAATACAGTTATTATTATATGTGAAATACAGTTATTATTATATGTGAAATACAGTTATTATTATATGTGAAATACAGTTATTATTATATGTACAATACAGTTATTATTATATGTACAATACAGTTATTATTATATGTGAAATACAGTTATTATTATATGTACAATACAGTTATTATTATATGTGAAATACAGTTATTATTATATGTACAATACAGTTATTATTATATGTACAATACAGTTATTATTATATGTACAATACAGTTATTATTATATGTGAAATACAGTTATTATTATATGTACAATACAGTTATTATTATATGTACAATACAGTTATTATTATATGTACAATACAGTTATTATTATATGTGAAATACAGTTATTATTATATGTACAATACAGTTATTATTATATGTACAATACAGTTATTATTATATGTGAAATACAGTTATTATTATATGTACAATACAGTTATTATTATATGTACAATACAGTTATTATTATATGTGAAATACAGTTATTATTATATGTGAAATACAGTTATTATTATATGTGAAATACAGTTATTATTATATTACAATACAGTTATTATTATATTACAATACAGTTATTATTATATGTGAAATACAGTTATTATTATATGTACAATACAGTTATTATTATATGTGAAATACAGTTATTATTATATGTACAATACAGTTATTATTATATGTACAATACAGTTATTATTATATGTACAATACAGTTATTATTATATGTGAAATACAGTTATTATTATATGTGAAATACAGTTATTATTATATGTACAATACAGTTATTATTATATGTACAATACAGTTATTATTATATGTACAATAGTTATTATTATATGTACAATACAGTTATTATTATATGTACAATACAGTTATTATTATATGTACAATACAGTTATTATTATATGTGAAATACAGTTATTATTATATGTACAATACAGTTATTATTATATGTACAATACAGTTATTATTATATGTACAATACAGTTATTATTATATGTACAATAGTTATTATTATATGTACAATACAGTTATTATTATATGTACAATACAGTTATTATTATATGTGCAATACAGTTATTATTATATGTGAAATACAGTTATTATTATATGTACAATACAGTTATTATTATATGTACAATACAGTTATTATTATATGTACAATACAGTTATTATTATATGTACAATACAGTTATTATTATATGTACAATACAGTTATTATTATATGTGAAATACAGTTATTATTATATGTACAATACAGTTATTATTATATGTACAATACAGTTATTATTATATGTACAATACAGTTATTATTATATGTGAAATACAGTTATTATTATATGTACAATACAGTTATTATTATATGTACAATACAGTTATTATTATATGTACAATACAGTTATTATTATATGTGAAATACAGTTATTATTATATGTGAAATACAGTTATTATTATATGTACAATACAGTTATTATTATATGTACAATACAGTTATTATTATATGTGAAATACAGTTATTATTATATGTGAAATACAGTTATTATTATATGTGAAATACAGTTATTATTATATGTGAAATACAGTTATTATTATATGTGAAATACAGTTATTATTATATGTGAAATACAGTTATTATTATATGTGAAATACAGTTATTATTATATGTGAAATACAGTTATTATTATATGTGAAATACAGTTATTATTATATGTACAATACAGTTATTATTATATGTACAATACAGTTATTATTATATGTGAAATACAGTTATTATTATATGTACAATACAGTTATTATTATATGTACAATACAGTTATTATTATATGTACAATACAGTTATTATTATATGTGAAATACAGTTATTATTATATGTACAATACAGTTATTATTATATGTACAATACAGTTATTATTATATGTACAATACAGTTATTATTATATGTGAAATACAGTTATTATTATATGTACAATACAGTTATTATTATATGTACAATACAGTTATTATTATATGTACAATACAGTTATTATTATATGTGAAATACAGTTATTATTATATGTGCAATACAGTTATTATTATATGTACAATACAGTTATTATTATATGTACAATACAGTTATTATTATATGTACAATACAGTTATTATTATATGTACAATACAGTTATTATTATATGTACAATACAGTTATCATTATATATCAACAATGCGACAAACAAGAGTCAAAGATAAGACACGGAGTCGTAAATGGTCCAAAACGCTCAGTCCACACCATAATAAAGCTATGAAGACGGGCAATTATTTTAATTGATTGGCCGGAACATATCACACGTTAAGGCTATACCAAGCAATGTTTTTTTTCACGTCATGAAAGTCGAGAAACTAGGGGAAAAAAGCGATGGGTCAGACAGATGGAACAGACCTTCAAGAAATGCGGAAAACACATTAGTTGAATTTTGATACCCTGAAATACCAGATCTGATGAAACCTCAACTCGTGGACAACTGTGCCAACATTCATCGTGAGAACACTTGTCCCTGTATGCTAGTTCATGAAAACATGATATTCAATGAAGCCAAACCCGTTTTATTAATTGCCACCGCTTGAAATATCCGCACCATCTCTGTTGTTTTCGACTTCTCATCATCGAAAATTATGGGAACGTTAAAATGCAAATCGCGGGGATCACAAAGTGCACGAATCTGTCGTACCTACCAATTAAACATCGACACGTCCTCGTGTTTGGAAAGAATGGAAGTTGACCTCCACAGCAGGTACGTCCGCTATGGGGTCTGGTCAGCTTATTTTAATAATTCGTCCCTTATTATCGTTCAATTATTAAGCGTATTAATTGCTCTTAGACAAATAAGAAAAAATCAGATACACGATACTCGCAAACTTGATACGGGAACCTGGCCAATGAAGGGGGAGGGGTATCGTTTTCCCATAGGGTTTATTACTAAACTGTTGTCAATTAGGAATCGATGCACAATGTTAATATTTGACGTGAATTTGATACAAACCATTGCACACTGAGGAAATATTATCACAGTTCAAACTTATAGCGAATACGAATCACGTGACCTATGTCGAATATTTGTATATTACTTTAAACACTCAGTAAAACAAAAAAAGGAAGCGTAAAAACCTGGCTTAAGTTTACAACAAATGCTTTCAAGTGATACAGCGTTCCATTCGTTATTTAAATACACTAGAGTTAACGATTACACTTTTATAATTGACGACTAGAGATGTGATAGGCTATGTCGATATTGAAAAATACCAGCGCTGACTAGGAATTTCCGCTACTGGATACAAATAGAAATATCGTCCTCCGTTAACATGATGTGTTCTTTTGGCTTCAATTTGTGTGTTTTTATTCTAAAACATGGTGTTCGTTGAAATAAACAAGAATAATTGCATTTTACAATTTTTTGTTCAATCGAAAATTTTGTAGTAAATTTTTCAGCGGGAAAGTTCAGCCGAGGGGTCAAAGTTCACATCAACATCGTTTATTCTAATACATGACACCAACATAACACCACTTCGTTATAAAAATGTCTCAAATTTCATGGAATGACCGCAATAATTGACTGGTTCAAACTGACTACTTGTGACGTTTCGCCTCATATGAATCTCATGTTGGATATATATTTGGAGAAAAAAATCTCAGTTAACGCACCATTTTGAAAAAAAATATAAGCGTGGCAACTAACCAAAGAAATTTGTCAATTAGAAACTTAGCTAATGTTTCAAAGTAGATCCAGAACGATTTATAATCAACAGCTGACTAAATTTTATTATCAGAATCGCATTTTTGTTGCACAACAAATACATTTACAACTTTCAATATTTCAATTTAATTTTTGTTTTCTGTATTTCTGAAAAAAAATGTGCAGTTGTTAATGTTTTACCACTGAACCTGGTTTTTCAAGATCAGTCAGAAGGTATGTAAACAACATTTATTGGAGAACGTTGGAACCTGACCTTGATATACTAATTACAACAAATATAATTATTCTGTATAATTGTTTAACTTACTCCTAAAATGGTCTACAAATAGATGAATCATTCAGTAAGTTGTAGGGCAACGTCAAAAGTTCCACCAAGAAAAAAAGAAGGAAGGAATCAAGTGTTTAACCCTTTTCACTCTCAATAATGCAGCTGAAATGTGTACGATTTTTCAGAGATTAATTGCGAGTAAGAGGTGGCATTGGCAAGATTCGGCTTATAATGAATCGTCTTGGGGCGGGCGGTACTTGACAAAGAGTCGTGGGTGCCGTATCCGATCTTTTAACTTACTGTCGCATGGATGTAGAAGTAGCTGATACTTTTCTTAGATCAGCGGTACTTCCAGACAGACTGCCAACTCTGTTCTTTGATTTGACCGAATAGCCTTGTTGTAGTTTCATGTAAGCCGTCGTTGGAATGCCGGTGTTGGCTTCTATCGTTTAAAATATCGATTGTTTTCTGAAATGTGGCCATTAAATGTGTCGGATAAGAACAACACTGCAGTCCTCAAGCATATGAACCCTTTTTTAATCTCAGCATATCAGCACTTCCGGTTACAGCAATTTCAATTTTCTTTTTAACTTTGACAAGTTTGATTGTCCATGGTGAAAAAGAAGAGAATCGTCCTAAACGTATTATAAATCTGGTAATTTGAAAGGTGTGTGTCTGGATTTGTCTGATTTGTGGAGAAAAAATGAAACAGTTTGAAGTGACACTAGTAACTGTGGATATCGTTAGCAGTGAGTGAGAAGTAACATATGGTACATAGCTGCCGGAAAAGAAAGTCAGCACTAACGGTAACATTTTCTAGAGAACCAGAAAGTGGTTTCTTACCCCGCAAACTTATAGAGAACCCACATGCATTGTAAATGAAGCCGAATGAGAAACGTTATCTGTAGACGCCATATATTTCATGGAATGACTAAAACGGTAAAAAGCCCGCGGAGTTTCTACATGCAATTGAGTATGTAGTAGGAACTGTACAAAAAGCATGTTCCGCTCCACTACCCTTTCTATGCGCGCCATAACCTTTTTTGTCGTTCACTTTTCACTTGTATACTACAACTTATTTATGTTGGTTGAAAAAAAAGTGTTGACGAAACTCGAGTTTAAATTAAAGCAAACAAACGGACAAAAAATCCATTAAAACGAGACAAACGGGACAGAGAAGAGCGGACACTGTGTTTTGAAGATGTCATTACAAACTACACTGTTCCTGAGTAAATCAAAGGCAAGCTTAAACAAACATTTAGTACATCTGAGAATGGTGTCCTTTCAATACCAGTGTGTAGACATATTAAACACTCCGCCTTGCATATTGGTTGTCAAAACATGTCAATTTTGTCGAAATCATGCTCTAATTACCTTGTAATTCCGTTCAGTTTGAGTCCATGTTTACCCTTCCTGTCCTTAATTATCCAGCACATTGAGACATACCTATTCAACAACTTGCACACACCTTCTATTTTTAATAAAAGTGTAATTGTGTAATTTACTTTGGTATTTGCAATTATTTCCTTCTGCACAATAAAACGTAATGATGTTTTCGGTGTACAACAACATTGCACAGACCACAAATTCCATGCCACATGTATAGAAACCTGCCAAGTGTATTAAAGTGCGCCACTTTACACGCCTCGCCATATTTGGAAGGTGAAATTAACATTTACTGTTTTTAGTCGGAATGGATGCCACACTGCACTGTTTATGATTGTGAAACGTGTATGAGATGAACTTTCTATATAACGGCAACAAATAAACCATAATTCGACGCAAATGTTGTTTTATAACTTTCATCAGGCTCAAGATTGTTATTTAGACTAATGAGCATGGCCTTTGACCCACATTTAGGTTTTATGTTGGTATATACCATATTTGAAAGTAACGCTCAACTCAAGACTAAAGTCTTTCAAGAGAATATTGATGATGATGATGATGATGATGATGATGATGATGATGATGATGATGATGATGATGATGGTGATGATGATGGTGATGGTGGTAATGATGGTGGTGATGATAGTGGTGGTGGTGGTGGTGGTGGTGATGATGATGATGATGATGATGATGATGATGATGGTGATGGTGGTAATGATGGTGGTGATGATAGTGGTGGTGGTGGTGGTGATGATGATGATGATGATGATGATGATGATGATAATGACGACGACGACGACGACGACGACGACGATGTAGAATTTACTTGGATTGGTTGTGTTTGTGACGATGATGTTCTATTAACACTTTTTATCGGCTTTGGAAGGGCAAATGACAATGTGCAAATAACGTATGGCAACAATAGCCGCCTAACATATAAGATTCTAATTGGCTACCAAAACTACCACCAACCAATCAGCCCCTTCTTTGTGAAATTGAAAAATCATTGAGTAGTAGTAGCAACCGTGACAACAGCTCATATTTCAAACGTGAAAGAACAAATTATGATAAAAAAAATAGACGGTCTGAAGAAAACATAGACACACAGACCCACACAAAGTTACAAAAAATAGACACACAGACCCAGACACAGACACAGACACAGACACAGACACAGACACAGACAGACCCACACAAAGTTACAAAAAATAGACACACAGACCCACACAAAGTTACAAACTAATTGTTTATTTCGTTTTTAAAGCTTTCAAAAATAAAACACTGGCCTTCTTAAAATCGTGATTCACACACTGGAATTTTCGCACTTTCAAATAAATAGTTTTAAGCCAAAAGTAGATGAGAAGTCTTTGTACTGTTCAATCGATGCGAGTGTCCAACTTTTCGTGTTTGATCGTGTAATTTTAAATCGTTACTTGAAAGTAAGTCGTGTCCAATACCCATGTTTTGTCTCTCCTCAAGATCCAACGTGACGAAACCATAGATTTTTCGCGCACGACTACTTGTTAGCTGTACAGCATGTTCCCTAGTAATCAGTGAATTTTACAAGATCCCTTTTACTGGATTTTGATGGTTTCACTAACTTCAACACTTCGCACGTTTTGCGGCTATTAGCTGAAAAACTGGCGGTGTGGCGTTTGCAATACGACAGACAGAGGATGCAGCCTTAATTGGTTCAATTAGAACTTCTTGTAAAACCAAGCTAATCATGTATCTGTATCGAACAGCGATACATTCACACTGTAGAACAAGAAAAAAGGGGAGTCGGCCGTCTTTGATCAACCAAAAGTCGTCGCTCCAAGTCAGACATGATGTTTGTGTCTTATGCAATTATTTGAATAGAGTAAGCAAATAAGTTGTTTTGCTAACAGAAACCACGAAAGCGTTGTCCTTCTCACGACCATGCTCTTAATTGGTCTTGCGGAATTGAATCGCTTTTGTCGGAAAATCTCAATATTTGTCGAGTAGGGCGATAGCAGTATATCGGCGTCCTCATTAAAATAGAGAGGATTATTAGGAAAACTTGGCACACATAAACAAACGTGTGAACGACAGAAATACTCGGCAATCTGGAAGGATCGTTCTCGTTAAAAGTGCACGGAGACTTCCAACAATTACCCGATATACATTATATGAGGACTAAGCAAGTTAGCAGACGCCTGAGAAACATCCAATTAAGGGTCAGGTCGTTGTCATCGTTAGCGATAGAATAAAGGTAATCGAGAGATTGCAACGTGCTGCTAATTGCCTATTGTGGCCTGTCCCGTTGCGAGTATGGATTGAAAATCAGTACGGACGTCAACGCGAACGTTGAATCATATTTATTATGCCAGGAGAACGCAAATTGAAAGTTAACAAGCACAATTTTGATCTACTTAATGCAAATGATGGGTCGTGAGTGCATGTCTGTAATTGCGGTCTCTTTACAGCCGACAATGCTACAAGTATTGGCCGTACTTATTGGGTATTGCCATTGATCTGAACAAGGTGGAAAAGACTCTCCATTTTAATAGGATTACTGCCTTTCACTGATGTTAAAGAACACCTTTTTACAGAGTGCTCGATTGTTGACTTGCCTATTAGCGAGCCTACTCGTTGTTTGACGAGTTCCTCTGAAAAGGTCGGCTCATCCGCGGGTTTCACGGCTTTTCAAGGACCTTTTCCAATTGATGGCAAGATTCCAACTTCAAGCAAATCTTTTTCACCTTGTTATAAGGAACAAATTCCACTTTTCTTTACACAACTACAAAAGTTACGTCCTCTTATTGTAAGAATACTAACTCGTTGTCAAAGATTACATTCTCAGACTCGTCAAAGGTACTCCCGGATGAAATTATGTTTCCTGCCCAGCTGCCATATATAGCTACTAAATAGTAACAAATGTGTTTTTTCCCAACGATACAAGTTTTAAAAGTGACGAAGATTGTGCAACAGCTATTTTAAAGTAAATTGTATACACGTCTCAAACGTTGTAGCCACACACACACACACACACACACACACACACACACATACATACACACACATACATACATACATACATACATACATACATACATACATACACACATACATAAAAACATACATACATACATACATACATACATACATACATACATACATACATACACACATACATACACACACCTACATACATACATACATACATACACACATACATACACACACACACACACATACATACACACACATACATACATACATACATACATACATACATACACACATACATAAAAACATACATACATACATACATACATACATACATACATACACACATACATACACACACCTACATACATACATACATACATACATACATACATACACACATACATACATACACATACATATACACACATACACATACACACACATACATACACACATACATACATACATACATACATACATACATACATACATACATACATACATATACACACATACACATACACACACATACATACATACACACATACATACATACACACATACATACATACATACATACATACACACACATACATACATACATACATACATACATACATACATACATACATACATACATACATACATACATACAGAGTCATCTGTCTACATAGCTATCTACATAGTTCATCTATGTATCAGTGAACTCATCTTAGTTGGTGTCGTGATATTGTCAAATGTCAAATTCCAGTAGATTAAGTTTGTTGCATCCAATAATTGGTGTATAAAATCCCACACGCTGATTGGGTAATATTATCATTAGATTAACAGTAGAATCAATAACACAAGAGAGTTGTGTTACCTTTGTAAGGGCAACAGTCAACCTCTGACGTCATTATTGATATACACATTATATACATACATGTAACTATTGACTAGCTAAACAAGTTGTTGATATAGTTTCTACTTTTAGCGATTTTGTACGGGTTATAAACCCTAAATATTTGGTTTTAATCCTTACTAGTAACGCTATTTATTTACAATAAATTCTAGAATCCTTAAGAGACAACATCGTCGTAAACCACAGCGTCTTTTACTATTACGGCACCGTCAAGGCATTTCGCAGTGTCGCGGAAGAACTGTCAGCTATGGTTTGCGAGAATGAAGAGACAATGGGAACAATGCACATAGTGTCACGTGATGTTTTCTCTATAATATTATCGGTTTCTATGTTGACTCAAACTTATGTGAAACTCACTCAGTTTTATCTTGTGTAACTCACTCAAAATTGTGAGTTTTATCTTGTGTAACTCACTCAAAATTGTCAGTTTTATCTTGTGTAACTCACTCAAAATTGTGAGTTTTATCTTGTGTAATTCACTCAAAATTTCATGTTGGCTAACTAACTCAAAAACTGACTAAAGAATTATCTCTGATACTACGATTTTATGTTATGTATCTTTTAGTTTATGCAATATAGCTGTTTAATATTGACTATTTTATGACGACAAGGCGGTTCTCCAACTATTACAACTATGAGTTTCCACTCACTCAAAGCTGCACTAGATGCAACTGAGACGTTTATTGCAATTATTTTGTTATACATGTAATGACTTACTCGTAGTAAGAGTATTGAATGACTTGTGGATAACGCCTAAAGGTGTGTGTGTAGCTGTATTGAATGACTTGTGGATAAAACCTAAAGGTGTGTGTGTAGCTGTATTGAATGACTTGTGGATAACGCCTAAAGGTGTGTGTGGCTGTATTGAATGACTTGTGGATAAAGCCTAAAGGTGTGTGTGTAGCTGTATTGAATGACTTGTGGATAAAAACTATAGGTGTGTGTGTAGCTGTATTGAATGACTTGTGGATAAAGCCTAAAGGTGTGTGTGTAGCTGTATTGAATGACTTGTGGATAACGCCTAAAGGTGTGTGTGTGTAGCTGTATTGAATGACTTGTGGATAACGCCTAAAGGTATGTGTGTAGCTGTATTGAATGACTTGTGGATAAAGCCTAAAGGTGTGTGTGTGTAGCTGTATTGAATGACTTGTGGATAAAACCTAAAGGTGTGTGTGTAGCTGTATTGAATGACTTGTGGATAAAGCCTAAAGGTGTGTGTGTAGCTGTATTGAATGACTTGTGGATAACGCCTAAAGGTGTGTGTGTGTAGCTGTATTGAATGACTTGTGGATAAAACCTATAGGTGTGTGTGTAGCTGTATTGAATGACTTGTGGATAAAGCCTAAAGGTGTGTGTGTAGCTGTATTGAATGACTTGTGGATAAAGCCTAAAGGTGTGTGTGTAGCTGTATTGAATGACTTGTGGATAAAGCCTAAAGGTGTGTGTGTGTAGCTGTATTGAATGACTTGTGGATAAAGACTAAAGGTGTGTGTGTAGCTGTATTGAATGACTTGTGGATAAAGCCTAAAGGTGTGTGTGTAGCTGTATTGAATGACTTGTGGATAAAGCCTAAAGGTGTGTGTGTGTAGCTGTATTGAATGACTTGTGGATAAAGACTAAAGGTGTGTGTGTAGCTGTATTGAATGACTTGTGGATAACGCCTAAAGGTGTGTGTGTGTAGCTGTATTGAATGACTTGTGGATAAAGACTAAAGGTGTGTGTGTAGCTGTATTGAATGACTTGTGGATAAAGCCTAAAGGTGTGTGTGTGTAGCTGTATTGAATGACTTGTGGATAACGCCTAAAGGTGTGTGTGTGTAGCTGTATTGAATGACTTGTGGATAAAGACTAAAGGTGTGTGTGTAGCTGTATTGAATGACTTGTGGATAAAGCCTAAAGGTGTGTGTGTAGCTGTATTGAATGACTTGTGGATAAAACCTAAAGGTGTGTGTGTAGCTGTATTGAATGACTTGTGGATAAAGCCTAAAGGTGTGTGTGTAGCTGTATTGAATGACTTGTGGATAAAGCCTAAAGGTGTGTGTGTAGCTGTATTGAATGACTTGTGGATAACGCCTAAATGTGTGTGTGTAGCTGTATTGAATGACTTGTGGATAAAGACTAAAGGTGTGTGTGTAGCTGTATTGAATGACTTGTGGATAAAGACTAAAGGTGTGTGTGTAGCTGTATTGAATGACTTGTGGATAAAGCCTAAAGGTGTGTGTGTAGCTGTATTGAATGACTTGTGGATAACGCCTAAAGGTGTGTGTGTAGCTGTATTGAATGACTTGTGGATAAAGACTAAAGGTGTGTGTGTAGCTGTATTGAATGACTTGTGGATAAAACCTAAAGGTGTGTGTGTAGCTGTATTGAATGACTTGTGGATAAAGACTAAAG
>NC_135558.1:22757063-22759563 GCF_964340395.1 Glandiceps talaboti | reverse complement strand
ATGTGTGTGTGTGTGTGTGTGTGTGTGTGTGTGTGTGTGTGTGTGTGTGTGTGTGAGAGAGAGTGAGTTGTAATTCGTAGTTGTAATTTGTAATTTAATACGTTATATTAACTCAGTTTGTTCATCTCATACCAATACAGCACACACTTTCAGACTAGGTAGGTATAGAAATAGTGAAACATTCTACAACAAACTGGTTTTACTGCTATACATATGGTCTAGGACCATGCTCCTTTTCAATGATAGTCATTTCCGGTATGGTGTCAAACGATAGGTTCGCCTCCAAGCTACTATAAATATAATATCTAGTTATCGACTACAGTAACAAAGTACAAACATTATTTCACCCAGACAGTGATAATGGATGATGATTAAGGTAGGAGACACCTCAGGGACCAATTTCAATGAAAATCAAACTTCTCAACATCTATACAAACTTTCCAATATCAAATCACATTCATGGTCCTTAAGTTGTAGAATAAATTGGCGGTTATCGTCTTGTTTTCGAGAAAATCTACAAATATTTAATTCCAATGACTAACACAGTATTTGGAAGCCATATTGGAATTTAAAATAGCATGATTTTAAAGATAATTCTGACCTCTATTTCAAAATTGTGTAAGGAGATTCTTGATGATATCTTTTCCTAGAATTTTACTGACTAGGATTAAGTTTTGTTGAACAAAGTAACATCAAAGGTTGGACATTTTTATTTGCAAACACAAGCATACTACATCTAGATTCTCTGATGAGCTCAGACAGTTTTGCCGGTAAACGTTACTAAAACTTATGAACAGGTGGTAAAGTCGTCAGACATTACAACTTTTACGACGGCCACACCATGGTATTTGTCCTTTGACTAGTAGACTACATGCTTCCCCAGACAATAAACTAAACAGAGGGTGAAAGTTACCAGATACATAAAGTTTTGTATCGGATAATGGATATGCAAGTAATGAATTATGCTGTACAAGTTAGTGTCATATTTTTCATCATCTGACCGGGTGTACTCGGCTGGGTAATGGGTACAGCTGTATCCTGCTGGTAAATTCAAATTACATGCACAAACGCTACAAAACATAGGCTCTTTCGACGACGTAGTTTCCAAATTGCCGATTTTCAGAATTTCACAGAATGTAGACATTTTAACACTAGTTTGTGATCGAAATATCGACTTTGAAAATCGGCAACTTAGAATCAGTCTACATTGTCCAAAATATGGTTCAAAGTCATATGTGCATTGAGCTTTAACTCATGCATATTGCTTATAAAATCAAGAGTCAACAGTCTTCATGATTTGAAAGGAGGGGGGGGGGGGCAAAACCGCGGTACATATGCATATACTCTTACTGAAAATGTAGCAGTCTTTACTGGGATTTAATTGTCGAGCCAGATACTACGAATTGTTACTTAATAATAATATCAATCAACAATTGCTTTACTGGTATCAGACTGTATGATCAGTAATCGTGAGAAGACTAAAACTAAATTTAGCACAATATCAAAAAAGATAGAATGTGGTAGAAACAAAGTTAAACAAATGTCATCTACGTTATAACAATATGAAACTAAACAGAAAGAAAACCTACAAGATAAAAGTTGCAATGTGAATGTTTTAATCCTATGTACGTATAAAGGTTGCTCCCCGGGGAATTGAGGAAGTAAAAAAGGGTCATTGTGCCGGTATAGATTCGTGCCAGGGGTAATAATTATAAAGCCCTTTGGGCACAGAGTGGGATAATGCTATATAAAAACCAACATTATTATTAGAAGAAGTAGACATAGAAATATAAACAAGTCTTCTTCATTCGAAGAAATAGACCCTCCCCCTCCCCCTCCCCCTCCCCCCCAACACTAACATGATGTTTATTGGTGTCTAAGATATTGTCATACACTTCATAAGTTCCCAAGATAACACATCGTAATGTCTCGGCAAAACGTAAAGCGATGTGAATTTACCCCAATACACTATACTACAGGACGGTGGAAATTGAAAATCAAGTACATCATATTGATATATAATCCTGGCATGTTACAAGGTCAGTCTGACTAGACAACCTTTCTCTGATAACATGAAGGTTTACATGCATTTAATGGTGTCTCAGGAAAATCTGTGAACTTAATTTTGCAATTTACTATTTGAGCCTAAAGATTGATGGTCAAGGTCAAAGCTCAGTTTTTTTACACCTAAATCTAATCTCCAACAGTATGAATGTATTCACTTGAATTGTTTCTATACATGGATAATTTCAACGTATAGAGAAAATGTTTTAATTGGGCTGAAAATGGCGGCCAAGGTCATAGGTTAGTGTCTTATCAGAAAGATCACCTCAGACTCTATTGATGCTAATGTAGACAATTGAATGGTGGCTCTATCAACAAGCTTCCAAGGTCAAAATAAAAACTTAGTGTCTGACTTGAAAGCTTACGTCTATAAACGTAGGTGCAGACACTTGAATGGTGTCTCAATGTGTAAAATTTCTGTAAACGTTGGTGTATA
>NC_135558.1:22704563-22749563 GCF_964340395.1 Glandiceps talaboti | reverse complement strand
AAAAATGTGCTGGTAGGATCATGGTTGTATTTGTAATAGCACTGCAATCTAGTAAGATTAAACACAAAATATCCAGGTATTGAGTTCATGACAATATTTTGTTGCGTGTACCAACACAATACACATTGTGTAATACTTCGATTGCCGAGAGAAAATCCCTTCTCTTTGAGCAAGGCTCAATCGAGCAGCGAGTGATTCGCCATGTGAGATATCCCTTAATGTGTGTTCCACTTAATCGCATTGAATGTTTAAGGAGGCCCCTCACTAATCTGGCCATTATTAGGATTCTATAAGTCTGACCCATTAGCAGTGTATTAGCACTGAAATTCTTGCTATGAAGTCCGTCATTACCGGGTGCTAAGTGCGATAACTAGAACATATGAGAACAAACAGCATACAGCGAGTGTGAGAAAGAAAATATCACAGACTCAATACGAGATGGGGTCCAAGATAGATTTAAATCTTTTAATACTTTTTTTGTGTAAGTATCACTGATTGCTAGGACTTCAATCAAGTTTTGGAGCACTCGGGAAAATAATTTCAATCGTAAATCGACCGTTCTCCCATTATGCGTACTCTCTATTGACAACGTACATAATCGTTAGACACAACCCTGTGGTAAGTGTAACGCGTGTGGTTGTGATTTAAACAAAACTCGCTGAAAATTGCACCGCCAAATTACGTATTAACGAGATGTAAACACAATGTTCGATCCCAGAGACAGCTGAACTATAGAAAATAGGATTTGAACTGTATACATGGTATAATGGAGGGAAATAGTGAGTAATAACAATCAATAACAGAAACCATCATTGTCTGATAAGTGACGTCAGAATACAGCGTACTTCATATTGATAGAGAATTGGCGGTTTTTATACAAAAAATATAAATATATCATTCAAAAAAATATGAAGAGAACCGCCTTTCACTGGCAGGAATGCAATGTTGACTTAGGTATAATGTGCAATTTTAAAATTGGGTCGGAGTTCTATTACCATCCGAGGTGTTGTGTTTCAATGCCACGTATTACAATTTAGGACTATTACAAATATGGCTATTAATATGCGAGTCCACAAAAGGATTTATTAATACTACACAAATACGATCTAAAACGGTAATGTACATGTTTCACCTCTGGCACAGTTTTGTGCAAGTTATAATAATACGTGAACATATCCCGAGTCTCAAAAATAAGTAGCGTGTAGCCAGTGAGACTGGGCATAGGAGGCGTGGGTAGCCACGTCATTTTATCACAGTGACTATAGCTAACCTAGAAGTATATATAACGAAAGTTAAATTGAATACTATGGTTTACCAACACAGATGAATTTCCATTTGAAGATAGAAGTATACATGTACAGGGTAAGCGCTAATCGGAGAGTTCGATATTACACGTGCATGTACACCGGGGGGGGGGGGGTTCGACATTACACGTGCGTGTATACGGGGGGGGGGGTTCGACATTACACATGCGTGTACATAATAAATATTTCAATAAAACACATTGAAAAAAAGAAGTTGAATTCACTTGTTTTTTTAATGACAAATACGCTGAAAATGACATAGAAGAAAAAACGAACTGGAGATGTATATGTAAGATGGTGTTTGGCTTAGAGTGACTATGTGTCAAGAATTTCATAATCTTTGAAAGTAATGTGACCAACAACACCACTATAATGGTGGCTAACAGAAATAACGACTTGTACCACTAGATAGGTTTATCTGTACATAGAAAACATCGACAAATAAGCAGGTTCTAGCACATGGTATAATTAAAGGCAGTCTGTAAACAAACCCCTGGTATATTCATCATAAAATAACACGAAAATTGTAATTCGTGAAGGCGGTATATTATGAAAAGAAAGCTTTTTAGCGATTGTCATCCGGGGTCAAAGGTCATAGCAACACCGGGACACTAACTGCTTCGGTTGGTTGGGTCAACATAAATACGTCATTTGACCTTTTTGGCTTGTAAAAACTCAGTTATCATACACTGTTTATACACAGTGAGTCCACAATTGCACTTATTCCTAAATGTCATCTCAAATCATAATTTTACAAAACAATTTACCTCTACATTTGTATGCATTATTCTTCAAGAAGTAACGAAATAGTTAACCCCCCATCCCCCCCCCCCCATATATCAAGAAGTAACGAAATAGTTAAACCCCCCATATCAAGAAAAAACGGTCAGTAAAGCAATCCACGAGTCTGATCCGTAGACGAACGTTGAAAACAGACACTGGAAAAAAGCACTTGTAAAATGGTAACTAAAACATCGGAGTTTTGAAACATTCCCGTTTAAATATAATTGAGTTACGCCCAGCAATAAAACTATTTACAGTGTTAAATAATACATGATTTTGGAGTTCATATCCCCAGTTTCAATTTGTCCTTCAGTTATTTTCTCAATACAGATATCAGCAGTAGTAGTCAAAAAAGTCTTTTATCTTTGTAGTCCGTGATTTCTGCACAGAGGTGTATATACTGGTAAAAACGTCCATTGCACGAGCTGCACACTGTGCTAATATGACTGCATTATTCCAAGGTGTTGAAACCGAACTCTGCGGGACTTTGAAATCTTCTGTCATGCTTTGACCCCATTTAGCACACCTGTGGATGCCAATAGATAAAAAAGAGTAAATTAATATTTGTTCTGTCTGATCACAATCAGATATCCACCTGTTGACAATCAGCAACTTTTACATAAGACACATCGGGTTAACTTGCTGTGTGTTTACTTGTCAAGCTTATCATGGGAGGACCACCTTAGTAACACAATGCGCATACCAAATTGGGACATACTTGGCACTGTAATCCAATTAACGACGTTCAATAATAACTTAAGTATCGTGATAAGCGAGAAGTAATTAAGGCGGGTCTGACCTTATTAGATTTTCTATTTTCCAGTCACCAATGTGATAAATGTACTTCGGCTAACAGGATATTTAATATCCGCCATGTTTAGTGTAATGGAAATTCTGACTCTTAATAATAGGCCTGTTGTTCCGCGGTTTAATTATCTCTCAAGTAATAATGTAAATTAACCCGACTACTTTATTAATAGTGCTTCGTACAGCGAAGCTTCAGACACTATAGTTGTCTTTCCACCAAGGAAAATTACAGCTCTTCGACAACACACACCCGAATGGCGTTTCTTCTTTTTCTAATTATTTTACCGTTTGTAATAGTAATAATTCCAGCAATGATCGGTTGTGCGATTTTGTGATAGTATCCCCTCCCCTGTAACCTATAAAATAGCGTGGTATGTCCGTAACGTTTGACAAGACAATACAAATTTTCTGTAAATTCCTACATTTGATATTAAAATAAATATTCTAATTGGACAGTTATGTTTGTTTTACGCTGTCGTTTTTACGAGCCAAACCACGATTACACCCCAATAATATGCTATATAAGTAACATGATATTGATGGTAGGTTTAATAATGTATGTATTTTTTCATTCCACAATTGCTTTGCAATTTTGAATGCATACACTAATTGGATTCCATATAACCGTATGTCGTAATTAACTTTCTCTTCACCAATGGCACTGTATACAAACTATATATCTATATCACGATGGGATGGAATGAAATTGAATAACTTTAAACTTCAATATATAATATACAGGCCAATTATCGAACTGTGCTCTACAGTTGACAAGGTTTTTATCAAACCAGTTTGCTTAGGCCTTTTGTCATGACGATCTCGTTATTGGAAAACGATTTATTTTTTAGTAACAGTGGGGGTATACCCTACCCTTTTTTTCAATGAGTAAATATTTAATTAGTGACACACAGCCATCTGGGATTTAGACATGATGAGAATAGAATAACATCTGCACACACCATACGTTCCCGTCAATTTTAGTGTTAAATAGTTTCAATTCTTTTTTTTTCAATTTTATTTTTTTTCTGAAACTCAACACCCTTTCTATTCATATCATATCATATCTTATTGAAATTCCAATTGACATTTTTTCATCAGTGAAAGTTAATGGCGTCTATAAAACTCCAAAGTGTTGAGATATGGAAATCATAACGAACACATGTTCATGTGTACACTCAATAGTTTGTTTATTTGGTATACGGAGACCCAATTGCAAGCAATTCAAATCGGACTTCAGCTCACGAACTCAAACAAACAAAAAACCGGCTCAATTTGGTCCGTTAGGAATTAGGCGTCGCGGTATGACATATGCTTTGAACGCAACTTCAGTTGTTTAGGAGAAGCCAGCCTTCCAATTCCGTCGACAGACAACAAAGCGTCAAATTTAATCACTTTCTGCGGGCATGTTTTATGATACCAGTCTTTTCATTAGTGGGTAGGCGTTCTCATTCCAAGTTAATTTTGAATAGTAAATAGTACCCCCACAACAACGACCCTCTCTTTGTAAACAAAGACTGAGCCAAACCCAGCCTCCAATACTCCTGTAGTCTTCATCAATAAAAACTTTGGTGTCGTGTTCTTTGTGGGCCACAAAGATTCCACGGCTTATTAAATTGTGGAAATAACAAAGAAGTTTTCTGTTAATTAAATCGTAAAGCGTCCTTGTACATTTCAACTTTAATTATATATTGCCATGCGTTGGCTGCCATGCCGGTGGAAACAGTCCTAAAAACTTGACCAAAAGGCGAACGGTTCACCCAATGAGGCATTTTTATTGTAGCATAACGTTCATGTATTAGTTATTAGCGACATTTTCTTGCACGCTGGCAGTTGGAAAAAATCGCTAAATCCTCCGCATTGTATATGTACAGCTGTATGCCGTAATGTTATATTCATATGACGAAATTAAAACCGGTGTTCCCGACGAGCAATATGGTTGTCTTGAAAGACACTATTTACAGCATCTAATTAATTAGCAAGTACTTTGTTAAATTAATAGATCGGTTTTATAAATTGCCAATCAGATGCAATTGTAGAAGTCCCAATACCAATTAACCTCTGTAAATTGGAAGTTTAATAGAAATGCTTTAATGAGAGACGTTCGTCTGTATATACACGAATACATCATGTAGTTATTTTCAACGCCAGGAAATGGTTTTCACTTAGAACAGGGGTATTTTTCTCCTTCAAAAAGACTCATCAAGTGACATCTTAATCGAATTAGGTCTCTCTTTGACTATTTACACGAGAGCGTGAGACCGCCATCTGAGATGGGACACAATTGGAAATCAGACGACGAAGTGATAGAATTGCAAACTATGGCAGCTGAAAAGGAAGTCATCAGACGTGGACGCAGATCATCTCCAGCGGCGAAATATTTCCCAATTCATTTTCCGACTGGAAATTAATTTGCCTGAAAGATGGTTTAAACAAATACGGGTCTGATTAGGGTTCTAATGGATTCTCTTTGTATGGACATGGGTATGTGCGCAGAACTCATCACAAGGAGGAAATAGAAGTGTTTATTTTTATGACTAGTGATTCTCAATATTGGCTGTTCCAGCAAGCATGGAATTTTTCATTTTCTATTACTTCATTTGGTAAATACGTTCTCCTTCTAACAGAGATGATTCCCATTTCCGCCCACTTTGTACTCTAGAAATTAATCAAGCGGGGATCATATTTGGTTTTCTTGTTCTTGCACCTGCCCACGGGGAGTACTCAGATACGCAGAACAGTCGCTCGCAATCTAGGCCGACACTGTCCCAGTGTGATACATGCTCCAGTAGAAATAATGAATTTCTAAATTGAAATTGTAGTCATAAATAGAGTTCCAATTAACGTGCGTATGCTAGCCTACACGAGTATCGTTCTCTTGTGACATCTCACTGCATGATCTCATATACTAGAACGTAAATTGGCAGCGCCGTTTTATATCGTCTGCAACCAGTTTTCCCGCCAGCAATTTCAGATTAATTCAGGAATTTCTTAAATTTTGATCTGAAATGATGGCCAATTTCAGCTACGACCATAAAACTGCAATAACGGTAATAGAAAATACTTCAATTAAAATGAGAGCAATGTGTGCATGTAAGTGAGCGATCCCAGTTGAGCAGAAAAAAACTTTTCACAATTTGGTTGTATTGTACCATTAATTAGGAGTGTCAGTGTAAAACAAAGCTGTAAGCTATTGATAGCTCTTGACATTCACTTCGATTAAAATCAGGTGTGATACAGAAAAGAGTTTTCAACCGAGCCTCGGAGACTGTAATTGCCATTGCCATGTTTGCTTCGACTTTATTCATAATCTCCCAAATCGATACCATGGAATCCTTATGATCTCAACACATCACTTTTTGCTATTGTTTCAATTTGAATACGGAAATGGAAAAGTTACAGCTTGTATATGTTCCTATTGACGACACAAGACGTTATCAACATACGCACAATCGCTATTACCGAGATCAAAATGCGTGATATGAACGTCAAATTAAACTTCTGTTCCTTTCCATTCCCAGCCATATTTATGATTAAATTTCCCATTCACTTGTCCAGTAGAAATTGTGAATTTTCACTCAATTGAACAGACGCAAATAATAGAATACGGGCACCAATTTTCCGAGATCGCTCTAATCAAAATCTACTGGTATGAAGTTTTGATTGACAGCCGTGAACGACTTGCGTGCAAAATTAATTAAAGAACTTTATTGGAAATACACTATATTGGAGGTGACTTATCTAATTTATTTGGTTCGTAATATGCTTGGTAATATTGAACATATTTTGTCCTATTAAGTTTGACAAGGCCCGTTAAATTAAAACTGTCATATTGAGAGACATGGATAATAGGCAGTGTTTATGGTTTCTTTATATTTGGCTTGATCATGCTATCACCCTACACCGCCATTTAACCTTATACAGTCTGTCATTTTAAAATTAAAACAGCTCAATCACTGAGCTGCTGTTTAGAAACGATCAATGCAATCTACAAACACGTAGTAGTTGCTGTGGTCAGTGCTACTTGCGAACTATGTTAACGTGGTATGTTGACAGTCCACCGTTGCTTGTGTGCATTTATGCCATGTATTGACGCACACATGCAGTTGTAAGGCCACACTTACAGGCATACAAGAGACACCGAAACACATACATACATACATACATACATACATACATACATACATACATACATTGTACATACATACATACATACATACATACATACATACATACACACATACACAGTGTTTGTGTGTCTGTCAGTGTGTGTGTGCGTGTGTCTGTCTGTCAGTGTATTACATGTGTACACATACACCCTAAACATCAATGTTCGTGACACTTGCTTCCATTATAGACCCTATGCTTCCATCATAGACCCTATGCGTCCATATATTTACAAGTCGTAAGTTTTTCCTTGTCAAATAACCCAAATGCTTCACAACCTTATCTTGGAACTCGATCAAATTGTCACCCAGAATCACAAACAATCTCTGAATTTACAACGAGCCGATGAAACTTTTAATTTACAAAGGGTGTCCATTGGCAAATAAATAATGTTTAACTAAGCGACATAAGCAAACCAAATTTAGATTGCACACAGCGATGTCACCTACAAGGTTACTAAGTATGTTAATTCTGCCAAGGTCATGTTTACCAATGACAGACAGACATGCATGCATACATAGCACGTGAAATGGCAATCGTAACCCGTCTTCTCCGATCGTTGAAGTTACCCTCATTTAAATACACACACACACACACACACTAATCAGTTTCATTTGAACATATAGCATAAACAGTGAATAATAACAATATAATATAATATATATAATTCTTTCACGTGTTGACGTTGAAAAGTTACGTGTGTTGTGGCTAGTCACCAGCCTTACAGTTATATGTCTCGGAGAATATAATTTCAAATTGAAATTTTAATGAAATTCGTGGAAGTTGTTCAAATATTGTCAAATTTCAAACAATACGGCATTCATGGACTTTGTTTGAGGAAACCGTTAATTTGCATGATGACTATGTTTTAAGTATTCGTAGTCCAAAATTACTGGTACCTAGCTAGTGCTGCTATATGATCAACCCACTCACCATGGTTAGTGCACATTTTGACCTTTTTAGTGCCTATGGGTAGAAGGTTTCTAAACTAAACTCTTCAACGTTTTCCTCGGACAAGCTTTTACGCAGATGAAGTCCAACACAAAATGTGACAAATTACTGGAAAAGACTTCGTTTCAGTCCCGTTATATAATCCCCATATTCTCCCATTTCATATCTATCTATCTATCTATCTATCTATCTATCTATCTATCTATCTATCTATCTATAAATCTATCTATCTATCTATCTATAAATCTATCTATCTATCTATCTATCTATCCATCCATCCATCCATCCATCCATCTATCTATCCATCCATCCATCCATCCATCTACCTACCTACCTTCCTACCTTCCTACCTACCCACCCATCTACCTACCTACCTGTCTGTCTGTCTCACTGACTATCTACCTGTCTATCCATCCATCTATACATCTATCTATAAATTTATTGCATACTTTAAATCTATTCACTTATCTATTTACCCATGTATCTATTATTGACCTATAGATCTAGTTACGTATCTATCTACGACCTATATCCATACATCTATCACACCCAATACTTCTCTCTTCAGCCCACATTGTCTGTTCCCTCTCTGTCTCTCTCTCCATATACATTAATATATTACAGTTCTTACCTTATTTCGTGCCCTGATTCCTGTATTGTTATTGGCTTTGAGTAATTTCTGATGGTCAGTCTCACAGAACAAACTTCCGTTGACTAAAAGAAACCTGTCCCCTGGGACCAGCTGATGATGACAAGAACTGCACGCAAAACATTTCAGGTGATAAACATTGCCCTGTGCCCTCATTACGAACTCACTGGCTGGTATTGACTGTCCACACGCGCTACAGGCCCCTGTGTTTCCGAAAAGTCTGAAGACCAAAACATAAACATGGAGTAAGTTACAGCTCCACGAACTTAACTAATATAACATGACAACACAAACGTGGAGAGTTCGAGCTGTATTGCATGAAGACCACGAATGTACACTCTGCAGTGGATTGTTAACGCTATACTGCATGAAGACCACGAATGTACACTCTGCAGTGGATTGTTAACGCTATACTGCATGAAGACCACGAATGTACACTCTGCAGTGGATTGTTAACGCTATACTGCATGAACTACGACGGAGGTATTCTCAACAAGTTTCCCTAACATACACAGCATGTAAAACTCTAATAATTGCAATTTAATAATCCATGTTACGACGTCTGTGTAACAGAAGTGAAATGAAGGAGGGAGGTGGGGGGGGGGGGGCACGATCAATATATCAACATCAATAGTGGACTATGATATATCATCAAATTAATTTTCGAACTGTTAAGTCCAAGGTACAATAAATATAGTAGGTTTTTATTTATCAATAAATTAATGTGTATTTTTAAATCCCGTACAACATGCACAGTGCTTTATGATGTGGTGTTTATGTTTAGTATAGATGTGCGTTATGTAACTTGCCAATCTGATTCCTAACAGCTATAACCTGTTGTTTCCGATGTAGAACGTGAAAACGTAAGGCTAGTCACATGAAGTTCAAGTTAACAGTCAGCATTCTTAGTTGATGTCTCGTGTTCTTGGCCTTGACATTCGCGTTCAACGATAGAACAGATTAAAACAGGTTACATTCTGGGTCACATCGTATGTCATTGTGCAAGTAATTGCATTGGTCTCAGCGAATAACCCCAGACAGAATTTTAGAATTTTACGATATAAAAGTGGGTTCTTTATTTTATTCAAGACAAAGGCCTCTTCCTTCTGGTTTCTTACGTATGGTCTTTTATTTAATTTGAAAACTGATGATCCATTTTCAAATTTAGCAATTACAAATTAGTAGGAAATTGTTGTAAATAAAGTTGGCAAAACAAACTAGTTCTGTAGCTTTTATTAAATTTAAATGTTGTTGCTAGTTGTTGCAATCACTGTATGAGTGAAAATAAACGTGTGAGACTGTACGTCAGCGTGGATCTAGTTTCAAGCTTTTTTGGAACGATTAGTACAGTAATGCAACAGAATTTGAACTCCCGAGCGAGTCTAACACCTGACAGTTGCGACATTAGTTTTGCCTGATGGATATTTGTTTGGTCCGCTATTACGCAGAGTTGAGATGATATCTACTAGGCACTTGTGCGAAATTGGTTTCAATTTAAGTCACAACTCTTGTAAAAGACAATCTAGCGATAAGTGCAGTCCATTATGAGCACTGCGATACAACTCTAGGATGTTTACAGTATCTACGTTCAGTTCTTGTAACGTGGAATTATAATAGCACGTCAAATTTGGACTTAATTCCCTTCGAGTGCTAGCCTTTTTACGAAGTAGGGCGAGCCACCCACAGGCTGTCTAGCCCGACGAGAGCTTTCCAAGTGAAATGTTGCAGACGTGCAATTCACTAAATTCAAAGCGGCTATTTTCACTCCCGAGTTCAATACACGCAATATTAAAAGGTTTTAATGGTTTAAAATTAACTGCCCAATAATACTATCTAAACGTAATTTAGTTAACTGTATATTACAGTAACACAATGGAACACATTAAGACGCGGCAGCTCGGATCGAATTTGTCTGTCAACAACATCTAATCCGGATCGCTGCATTGTTCGCGGCTTTGTGAAGAGTTTTTCAGAAAACAAGACAAGTGCTCGACGATTGTGTGTGGGTGAAGAGGGGTTGTCCCACGAATCAATACATGGCAATTGGGACCAAATTTGTGTTAAATTAGTGGGGATATCACTGTCTCATAATTGCGACTCAAAATGGAGGATTGTAGTGAAGTATACCACCGCGGCAACTGAACATACGATCTGGTGATATATCATACAACACCGCATAATGGTGCCATGCATGGTTAGCTTGATCGTCCAAGTCGTGTGATGTCTCAATTAACCCCTTCGAGAATTCAATAGCACTCAAATCGGCTGGTCTCTACGCCAGTAAAGACCACCGTAATGACAACTTAAGATCTAAGTCGATTTACTTAAGTTGCAGGTACTCACTTGGACCTGTTGATGAAAGCAATCTGCCTCTTTCAGACAACACATGGAGTCGTACAACTGGGTGATAAAGTGTCGAATTGACTCCTATGGGAATGTCAAATAAAGTACACACAAATCTTCGCGAGCCAATGTCGTTGGTAATGAAAACAACCTTCAATTTTTCGACATTACATAAATCCATGACAACGTAGTTTACGAGTAATAATTGAGAGAGTTGTAGCCTAAAACGTGTACAGTCGTTCTCGGTGTCCGTACACTGTACAAAGGTACACCCGTACATGTCGTACAGGTTGATAACTTATGAGACGTGCGTACAGGTATTGCAAATACTGAGAATTCATCAATATATGTTGTCTTTCAATTTTATTTCATATGCAAAATATTCGTCTCCTCGGGAAGTTTTCGAGGCCGATCAAGAGTTGTTGTTGACTTTTGCAGTATTTGTTAATTTACTACAGCAACATTTTTGATATTCTCATGATTCACTATGAATGTAAAACTTGGCATCTAAGATAGAAATTGACCAACACTGTGTACGATACTTGGCGTACTTCACCAGTGCATGGTTAACATTCACTATAATACTTCGGTAATCCTAAAACACAGAATACGATTTCGCTCCTCACACTAGATGAATATGGAAACGCGTACCTTAAAATGCAGTCTTTGATGACGTAGTACACACAATTACTTCCTTAGTGTTGACACATGGTGTTGTATTCCTCAGTGTGTGCTATACCATTGCAATATTTATTGCATCAATTTAAAACGGGGACATTTCTTCTAAATGCTCAATTGAACGAGAAAAAAATCGAGCAGTTTTTCTTCATGTAGAAACTGTACGAGGTGTCACCTTGGGTCGGCCCCTTACACGCCTGACACAACTACATGTACGATTAACCATTATTGCTTTTTATTCTCCCCAGTTCATTTCATAAGACTTAGACATCATACGTTCACTCCATATGTTTTAATCCACGCTGAGTCTATATATATTAATGACATAGGAAATTAACTTTAATACTTTTTCATTACACGAGCTGGAAAAGTAGTTTTACGAGGCGGTTCGGCTAGTCATTTTTCACCCATGCATTGTCATGTCATTTCTGCTTAAGCCGAGAAACCCGACAACTGTAGGCTAAATGAAAAATCGTGTCGTCTCGCTGTGGACATTGTTGGTTACAATGGGCTAACGAGTTCCTGCGTATTTTCTGTTCATTAGTAGATTCACAGTGAGGTTCGGCTCATTCTTTATTTATCTGAGAACCGAAAAACTGCATTACGGAATACTAATAGTTGAGTCGGGGTTAAACACAAGTAAGTAATGTCCCTTCTGCAAACACTACAGCGTTTACTAAGATTTAATGAGCCCTCTAACGTGTATTACCATAGCGAGCTGGGCTTTAATGATTCTGTGGTCTCTAAGGACGGGAGATGGAATTCTACAATATCGCCAAGTGTTGTGTTGATAAAAGCCGATCTGGAAGAGATAGGAATGGCTGAGCTAAGTCTTCCGAGACCCAGTAATGGGCTGAATGGGATCAAACGCGGTCTACTCGCCGATGATATATTATGCTTCTATAACTCCTCATCATACAAAAATCGTAGGATTTCATCACAGAGGAAAATCACTATTCCCCTATCCGTGTATATTTCAGACATATTACCCCACAATGATAAATCGTTTGGCAGGTGGGGGGAGTCCATTTCACATTATCATATATATTGAAACTTATATGTGAAGGCAGAAATTATCACAGAAGGACTAGTGATTTTAGTACAGAAATATCCTATTGGGATTTGACTGTGTACTGTGCATGTGATTGTCGTGCAGGAACAAATGTTACATTAATTCTACATAAATATCACTAATGCAAACTTCATTTAGGAGCATTATTGGAAAGCTATTAAAGGAGATACCTTTGTTCAATAATATATTTGCATAGTCATATAAAACAGTGATGGTTGGTCTAAGTGCATACTCGAAGACTTGAGGTGTCGCCAGGTAGGCATTTTCTCTGCTGTACTTAAAGTACACTTCTCTGCGACCACTTTCCTATACCAGTGATTAGCCCCGTTTACGTTTGCTTCGATTGAATCTAGTAAACGTGTACACCATTCACAATGAGTGCCGACTCTTGAATTCAATAAATGTGTAATACAGGCCCGTAATAGCAATTATAATTCTTAGGGCTAATATAGAACCCTTTTGCGCACGCGCAATGACAACTGGCTCAATACACACTAAATGCTTACAAGTACTGTTCCTACTTCCATTGGACGAGCTAAATTTAATTTGCACGCCATTACAGGCACCACTGCTTGGCCGGGGGTGATTTCCTTTTAAGTTACACGTTTGGCCTTCCATATTCAGATAATTTGTTTGAGCAAAAACCCCGATAAAAGCGGTCAGAAACGAGATCTCGGCTGATGAGTGTAACAGACTGCATTAGGAATTATTGTCATTGACATGCCCGTTTGTTTTCCATCTAACTCACGGTAAATGGAATCCAATAAAAGCGTAATAAGTACCTCAACAAAAACAGTGGTATTAGCTCTGAAGGGTTGAAGCTGACAGCAGATACGAATGCTTTCTAAAGTTCAAACATTCAGCAGGCCTTCTGTGGGCTAGTACAGTAAACATGAGTCAATGTACCTCTCCAGGCGTACAATAGATTCCATTTCGACGAGAAGAGTTCGTAGTCTGTCAATCAGGCATGCATTCGGATCGTAATTGGGCAGCTTTGAAAACAAGCCGAACGGCCGTGATGGACGGGTAAATGGAAGCTGTACTGTGCAGGCAATTATGCATCAGACAACCAACACGCGTACAGCCGCACGACTTTTACGTTAATTAAGTCATTAAGGAAAATGCAATTGCACTCACCTTAAATAGTCCTTTTTACATAGGATCATTCCGCCTTTTGAAAAACATGACGGCCCTAATTCACCCAGTTGCGCCCCACAACACGTACACTTTAAACAGCCGGTGTGCCAATATCTGTCCAGGGCATGGAGCAAAAACCTATCGCTGATTTTTAAACAACATCCAGCACAGGACCTCAGGTTGGTAGTATTGTTGTTTTGTGTTGTTGACTGTTGCTGCATTGTGGCTGCAATGAAAAAAAATTATGTATATGAAAATACCCCCAAAATGAGACAATAATAAAACGAGCCATAAATACTTTCAGTTGTGGATGGAGGAAGGGAGTGGAACTGGAAGTATTTTTATAGCAGTAATTTTATGGCAGCGTGTCACTGTAAATGGTTTGAATATATACATCGCAATGACCGTACAAACAATCAGCTCGAGCGGGGTAATGCTGGGTGTGCTGTCAAATGAGAGTCTGCGGTCTCGGTAGGGCGACCACCCCGGTGTTTTCATGGTTATTTCACCGTCTGAGGACAGGCGGAATGTTTGGAAAGACAGTCGTGTTTCTTCCGAGCTGTCAACAACGATGTAATGTATTCAATTCGAACCGTTATGCTAGGTAGTAGGATCCCTCTGAACGGCTGAGGTCACGCATTACTAAGTGCAGTCTCAACGCAGCTGTTGGCTTAATCACTCAACTAGACCGCCTTTACCGCCAAACAACACAGTACAGCCGAGCTCAAAACATCCCTATCACAGAAATACACTGTAGAACCACGTTAGATAATAACAACACGACGCACCCCTCAGTATCGGTGAGAACTGCTCACGGATTTCGATGAAAACATGAAAACAGGCTCTGTTTGCACAATACTATACTTACCCGTTACGGCGTCGAACTGAGCGTTTTTACTATCCATTCAGGGATGTTTAAATATCCTGACTACCGTTATATCCCCAACACAATAATAGTTCGTTAGTGGTAATTCTTTTGTGATACAGTTATGGAACAGCGCTGTGTACAACCATTCCACGATCTTTAGCAACTCAGCTCCGTGTATATGCAACTACAATGGCTACGTGTTTCCAACAGTCAGGTTGACCGCGATCGGCTCAGCACTATGTCGACACCTAAAGAGACGACGTTCAAGATTCCCCTTGTCTGTTACACTGTTCCTGGGCGACACGACGTATTACATGGAGTTGATTACGTTCACCAGACGATGGAGGGGAGGCTTGTTAGCGGTACAGTTGTAGTGTCAAAACTGAGCCTTTTGCCAGTATTGAACCTTGGTTGAATGAGACTTAATGATTACCAACAGCGAATCAAATTACAGAATACTTAATGACTGTGTCAGCTGAAACCAACATGTGTACTGCAGAGAAAAGAGCGCCAACAATAGTCAGACGACAACCCTAGCCACCTTGTTAGTAATTAAAATCCCACCATTATTTTCCGGGGTTCCCGACATTGCTGTAAGGGTTTTCGTCGGAATATCGAGTTCCTCACAGATAAAATCAATCAAAATCCTTCATTTCGTGATTATAAATTGATGATTTCCTGATTGGTTCATCTGAATGCGTAGGTAAAGACAGAAAAACACGATATACATGTAACATATTCACCTCTTTAAAAATGGTTTGTCCCGACATATTAAGTTGTAATAAAGTATACATAATTAAAGAGATAATCTCTAGTCACGTGATATGGACGTAATTACTTTTTCGTTGTCAACTTATTTGATTACAATGTACTGGCTGTGTTCACCCATAAAAAGTCGGTAACAACACAGCTGTGTTAAGACCTCACTTTGTCGTCAAATCCAGTGCACTGCTATCATGTCAACCTGTCACTTACGTGTTTATGAAACCCATCCAGTAGGTTTTTTCTCTCTCTCTACCCCTGACGATTCTACACACACACACACACACACACACACACGCACGCGTCATTTATAGAGTTGTACACCTTGTCGCATAGCTAAGTAGCCCTTGACAATGACCATGATCTACTGATATCTAAGGCATGCGTAAAGTTTGATTAAGAATGCTCTTATCTAATCATTCTAATACAGATAGTCCTACCTTTAAGATATGCAAAAATAGAGATAAGTGTGACCCGTCATATCAGACGGCGTAAAAGAAACTAGATTTGTAGCGGACTGTTTTCAAGAAACTGTTCAGACAGGGTCATTTTATCACATCATTATGAAACATATTCGATGACAAAGCTTATATCAATGTTTCTTGACTAAAATAAGCTTGATTTTGCCAAAATATCACGTGTATTCAAATATTTTGGCGGTAGAGTGCCTGACTCTATAAGGGCTCATGGTTTGTACGTAATGTGATGCACCTACACAGAAAAAAAGGGATCGTTGTCAAATAAAGTAAGCATATCTTCCTATTGACGTGCCCTATAATTCATCTTCTCTTCGACTTATCTACGCTTCACTGACTCGTTTTACAAAAAAAAAACCTTTCATATGCATATACTTGTTTCAGTGCGTAAGTTTAACTTAGGTCCTTGGTATTTCACGTTTGGGTTTTCTCCAGGCTACTGTGCTTGTCTGGCTCTTCAATCATCGCTCTTGTCATGCACGTAACAGATCTAGAGCACATGCAGTTGTTCTCACTTGTTTACAAAAAAATAATAACCTACAGTTTAGATGTTGCGGGTGGGTGGGGGTGGGTGGGTGGTGGTGGTGGTGGCAAACTGGACCAAATCCTACCTTCTTTACATGTTCAACTATAAGAAAGTGTATTGTGTACACACAGGGCTTATCAGTTTGTGGACGACCAGGACATCTTTTCTTCTTCACCTTTTCTTTTTAAAAGCAAGTTACCTTCATTATGTGGGATTTTGAAAGTATATACTGGCTGGAATTTCTTGAAGCAGTTTTTTGTTGGAGATTGCCAACCGACTGATGTGATTGATGTTTTGGAGTAAGAACCCAATTACGGCTCTAATCCTGCTCCAATTTGAAGGTTTCATTATTGTGTTCTATTATTATCGACTCATGCAATTTAGCGAATGTCAATGAAAATAAACAGCGCGCATTATCAATGGTGGCAGCTGTCGATGCAGGAAATTAGCTGAGTTTCTACGCACCATAACGCGGCATTCAATAACGAGTCGATTGGATTGCCAGAGGTCTCTGACAACTTGACTTGCTTTAATTGGGTACTTGCCTAGCCATCAACCTACGATATCTTGCCTAATTTGCTTTCTCACACATGCGTAGTAATCACAAAGTTACTGAGACATTGTGTCTCCATGCCTGACCACAAAATGACATAGTGACACAGATTTGTGGCACTTTCGATTGCAATCGAGTTTCAAATAATTCCATCCCTTACAAGTGAAATTGCCACTCATCTTGAATAATGGTAAAAGCAAATGATTGATATCCCAGGCAATATGAGTAGCTTCGATCACAGAACAATTCGTCAGTGACGCCAGCCGCTCCTCGTCACCACTTTTACTGACCCACTAAGTGTTTTGTTTGTTTGTTTTATATTGTTTGTATTCAATGTTCTACAGTACACATTGTATTTATTCTAAAGTACTTGTGTCCTGCCTATTATTTGCATTTTTGAAACGACGGGATTACATAAAATATTCATCAATTGAGAACGTTTCACCCATTTATCTTTCTAGACTATGATCCAGTCTATCGCCATAGTGGAATCCTTTTCTATTCCTGTGACGTCATCTGTAATATTTCTATAACCAGTCCTTTCCTCATAATGTATTCTACTGAGTTAACGCATGTGAGTGACCAGCAGTGAAGGTCATTATTGCGACTCGGTGTTCAAGGTCACTTTTGTCATTTATCTGCAATATGTATGTATGTATGTATGTATGTATGTATGTATGTATGTATGTATGTATGTATGTATGTATGTATGTATGTATGTATGTATGTCTGTCTGTCTGTCTGTGTATGTATGTATGTATGTATGTATGTATGTATGTATGTATGTATGTATGTATGTATGCATGTATGTATGTATGTATATATGTGTGTGTATGTATGTAAGTCTGTATGTATGTATGTATGTATGTCTGTATGTATGTATGTATGTATGTATGTATGTATGTATGTATGTATGTATGTATGTATGTATGTATGTATGTATGTATGTGTCTGTCTGTCTGGCTGTCTGTCTGTGTCTGTCTGACTGTCTGTCTATCTATCTATCTGTCTGTCTGTCTGTATGTATGTATGTATGTATGTATGTATGTATGTATGTATGTATGTATGTATGTATGTATGTATGTATGTATGTATGTATGTGTGTGTGTGTGTGTGTGTGTGTGTGTGTGTGTGTGTGTGTGTCTGTCCGTCTGTTTATCTATCCAGGAATGACCACCTCTCCCTTCTGAGTGAGGTTATCTAATTTGTCAAATATGTTCCAAAACACTAAGTCTTTCAAACTTCAATGGTACACACTAGATTTATCTAAAAAATACATTATTCTCATTTAATATCGTAATTTAGTTGAGAATAAAATGACGTCATGGTGTTGTTATGATAACATCAATTTAATGCAAATAAGTCATTATGTTAATCTACTTCATCTATATCAGATGTTATTTAGAATTCTCGGTCTTACTCTCCCTATTTGTTTGAAAGGGAAAACTTTAACGAGAATTTCAGATAAATACAGACCACGTGACTGTCCGAGTAATGACAATATGGAGTGATACTAGTAGAATTACTAGTATGCCGGAAACAAAGCACACATGATATTGTTATATGTTCTATATACACTTGTATACATATAAGCAAACTTAGGCATATCCTAAAATTTGGTGTGTGACGTCACTCAAAGCATTAATGAAGTTTGTACCATTAAGGATCAAATTGCAAACTATTAGAAGTTTTATTAACAACTGTTGATGGTTAAAAGACATTCAAATTACGGAATACTCAACGGAGATCAACATTTGTGGGTCTCTATTACCAACCCTGGTCAATTTCTAACTGAAACCAGCAAATAATTCACCTTAATTTTCTTGCCGAATCTGTGTAGTGAAGTTAGATGTAAAGAATGTTATCGTAATTTCACATCAGATCTTGAATAAAACGATTTAAGGTGAACTTGAAGAAATAATACATGCTTTTTTCATCCGTAATGTTTTACAAAATAGACTATACATTAATCCATAAGCTTATTTTGTTCATAATTTAGAAGTTCTGAATATACTTGGATTTATGAAATTCACACCCAGTTACACGAAAATATGATATTGGCAAGGTGCCAATATTTTGGATGAGTTGTTGTGGGATTCATCTCTGTGTGCGGAAACAGTGAAAAATATGACGGCGGGAAATATAATTAGTGTTCTAGATGAAAAAGGAACACTTGAGGGAACTGGTTGGGTGGTCATACAGAGAAAACTCTTAAATTAGAAGAAATTAGAGACCATGTTTACCATTTTGCCCGAGTATGTGGTACTTCGAATGGATAGAGATGAAAAAGATAGCTCGTGGCTCAGTAATGTTTCTCAATGGTAAAAACACACTCTCCCAAATTAGATCCCTGGTCTGTCTTTGTTGACAATGACAACACCAGAGCTGTACTCTCTTAACACAAATAGTAGAGCCATAGGACACGTATGCTTCCCAGTGATTCAAATACTTACCGCACAGCAGAGGTTATGGCGACCTTATAGTCTCTCTATTATAGGGTTCAGAAAGGAAATTGAGGTAAAAAGGTTACAATTTCAGACATTCGCAAGACGGGTTTCGTATTCTTTAATGTGTTACCAGGATCAAAGACTTTCCCACGGGCAACACTCTACGATGAGTCGTCACACCACCCAGTACGCAAGCGCACAATTCTGGATTTTTCATACACAAAATACACTATACAAGGTGAAATGTATTTATCAAGACATTCAGCGTCCATACTACTGAACACATATTGCTAAGGTTAGTGACGTAGGACGATCACCTGGACTCATAGATAAATGATTCGTTTTCACCAGAATTTGAATATAAAATACAAACATCGTCAATTATAACACTTTGTCCAAATGTCAACATGTCTTATTGACTTCTTCTCTGTAAGTACCAGAAGAATCAGTCTATAACCTATGTAGTACTTTTATCTTCGGTGACTGATAAACAACATTATAATATGAGCTCGTTCAAATGTTGATAAAAATAAAGGGCCAATAGCAGGTTGTCTTTTTTGTCAACTTTACGGAGTAAGGTATGATGCAGGTTCTAAAATAACCATTTTGATACTAATTCTAAAAAAATTAAAAAAAGATGGGCGAATTTCAACTGAGAAAATAAAGGTCGCTTTTGAAATGATGACGATTTTTCAATGCTGTTTCAATTTACCATGGTGTCTTCGTCAGCCCACGTGAGGCGCACTGTTCTATCCAATATCTGTACCCGTCATTATATGATTAGCAGTTAATTGAAAACACACCAAGTGCCACTTTTAACAAATTAACACCGCAGGGGCTATGAAATATTGAAGACCCGCAACGGTATTGTACATGACATGGGCGGAGTTCTGCCAATGTACTTGTCATGGTGATAGGCGGTATCCGGACGTCCTGGACAATTAGCAAACGCGGTCAATGTTTGGAATTATATATTCATATTGCATTTAGCTTATTTGCTGACAATAAGGCTGGAGCAGAATTTACGGTGGGGGGGGGGGCTCGGCTTGGGAGAAATTGGGGGACATGTTGAACAAAATTGAGGGTCAACATGAATGTTCTGATAGTCTGAAAGGGGTGGACGAAATATTTTTCACATGATGTGAACCAAATTAAACCTTAGGAGCGATCGTTTACCGAGTAAATTAAAAAATTTCACGCGGCTTCGCCGCAATCATTTCTAAATCTTATATTCAATGATGAGGTGGGTGACAGTCATGCGAATGTATCTGTGTATGCCTTCCCCTGTCTGTCTGTCTGTCTGTCTGTCTGTCTGTCTGTCTGTCTGTCTGTCTGTCTCTGTCTGTCTGTCTGCCTGTCTCTGTCTGTCTGTCTGCCTCTCTCTCTCTCTCTCTCTCTCTCTCTCTCTCTCTCTCTCTCTCTCTCTCTCTCTCTCTCTCTCTCTCTCTCTCTCTCTCTCTCTCTCTCTCTCTCTCTCTCTCTCTCTCTCTCTCCTTTTCTGAACATTCAAACCTCAGGAGCAGTTTATCTTGTACATTTGCAATATTGTTCACTTCATTTACCTACGATACATTTAATTATAAGGCAGTCAATGGTAAGTAATATAGCCATACAGTTACATAGTAACGTATTGAGAGTAAAATTGGGGTATTTAAGACAAATTTCAAGTACTCTATGGCTTTCTATAATGTGCATGGTTTGAAATGTTATGCCACTAAATGGCCTCCTATATGCCATCATTTCAAAACCAAATGCTTACCGTGTGAGGGGGATACCCCCTCACACTAACTATTATGCGGGATGCTGTTTCTGCCGAAAATCTTGCAGGGTAGGTATTTCCAAGTCCAGGTTACAGCCCAATCACAGACCTTTTTTTTTGCAAAGCCCATATCTATTTGTAAAGAAATCTATCATTGTAATGTATGGACGCTGAAGTTGATTTATACTGTTAGTTTAATGTAGTGTACCATACTGTACATCTCTGAAGTGAAAGGGGGGGGGGGGGGGTATTGTATAATTACACATATTCAAATGTGTGTAACCCCCCCCCAGGGGGGGGGGGGGCTACGACAATTCTTGGGTTCATATCGGGGGGGGGGGGGCATGAATATTTTCTCCCCAGGCCCCCTCTGTAAATTCTGACCCAGCCTAAGGGACCGGTCAGTTTCTTCGGCCGGGGGGGGGCGGTGGATTTGTAGGGTGGCCACCCTATTTTTGAAATTGGCAGAAGGAGGGGGGGGGGGGTCATGCTGTTTTGAAAATTGTGGATGGGGGGGGGGGTCATTGTGGTTTGGATTGTGATGGAAGAAAAAGACCCTTTTCTACAATGGTATATAGCCTTGTCTGAAATGTGGTACATGTAAATATTTGTTCTTGTCCCTGTTTCTTACATGAATTCTTTAATATTACTTATTAGTTCAAACATAACTATACATATACATATACATTTATTACCTAGCTACCACACTAGGAGTTACAGAACATGTCATGTAAATGCTTGGCTGTTTCACAATCAATGCTTCACTTATATTGCACTTTGGGGCAAAAGTGAACTTGACGGTTTTATAATGGTAATCTTCATAGATAGTTTATAAAAGAAGTTAATCTAAAATTGTTCTACTCTTCAGTATGAACTTGTCAGAATGGATTAATACACTTTCTATTTTGGACACTACATGTTATTGACAGTACAAATCACCACATCTCATCAGATTCAAGTTTCTATTATACACTAGGTATGACCACCTAAAGTTCTCTAACATACCAGTGACTTTACTATACCATAGACCTTACACGTGTAGGGTCTATGACTATACATGCAATATTAATGCCCTTATACCAATGTTACGGGCTCATCTTTATGTGACATGGGAAGCTCATTTAAAACTTACATTTACGTTAGCTATTCGAAGCTTGGAAATATCTTACCTCAAAGGCTATGAATAACCTAAACATTGCCTTAATAGAAGCAAAAAAAAACCAAGGACTCCCTCACCCCCAGACAATTCTAAGTTGTGACATCTGATGAGATGTGTTTGGATAGGGCAGATCATAGTAATCTCCATAGTTCATTTACATTCGAAATCTTTCACCCGCTTTCACTGTTGTATTTATAATTGTATCGTTACGTGTATATGACGTACAATACAGATCACTAGGATTTAATTATATACTTTGTATCGTTATGACATTTAGGGGGCCGTCAGTAATTAAAAGTGGGAGGGTTGGGGAAAATCAGGCGAGATCTGTTACATCAAATGCAACACCCACCCAATGTAACATTAATTGACAACGACTTTGGAATCACATTATTGACACGTGACACTGCTGGCTTTATAGTTCAACTTTATTAGAAAGCTGTACGTTCAAGTTCTGGGCCCAAACTTACGAATGAATGAAACGATAAATATTAAAGCGTACATTAGGACCTTCGTATTTTTTGTTTGCAAATGAGCGTTGCATGATTAAAACTCATTCGCTAATGTCGGTTGACTGTGCATGACATCGTAATTGGTTCGGAATTTTGCGGAAACATAGACTGCAAATCAACACATTGGTGTACAATTCTAAGTTGTGACATCGAGGTCTGTGTACAATTCTAAGTTCTGACATTATCGAGGTCTGTGTACAATTCTAAGTTCTGACATTATCGAGGTCTGTGTACAATTCTAAGTTCTGACATTATCGAGGTCTGTGTACAATTCTAAGTTCTGACATTATCGAGGTCTGTGTACAATTCTAAGTTCTGACATTATCGAGGTCTGTGTACAATTCTAAGTTCGGACATTATCTAGGTCTGTGTACAATTCTAAGTTCTGACATTATCGAGGTCTGTGTACAATTCTAAGTTCTGACATTATCTAGGTCTGTGTACAATTCTAAGTTCGGACATTATCTAGGTCTGTGTACAATTCTAAGTTCTGACATTATCTAGGTTTGTGTACAATTCTAAGTTCTGACATGTAACTAGTAAACGACATGTCGTCAGTAACAACTTTGTCATGATGTAACACATTTTGAAGAATTCTGATAATTTGGACCTAATCATACAGCACTGATTGCGTCAATAACCTTGCATCGAAAGACAAACATCTAATTAAGACGAACATCTAATTAAGACAAACATCTAATTAAGACGTCAATTATCGAGGTAATCAATTCTGATTAGATGATCGATTTAACAAAAACAAAAGAAAGAAAATGTTCGTTAATATCCTCCACACCTTAATTGTAAAAGTCCTACGGTTTTAATAACATAAGGTGAGACATTCAGTCGTCAAATCAGACAAGAAACGGAGCCAATTTAGAGTTCATTTTCACGCTAGTGTTCCTTGATCGAGGATACTAATAAACTCCATTAAGAAGACCTCGAAGACTGAGATTGGAATTGTGTTGACACTGTGATCTTGTACTTACAATGAAGACCGTCAAGCTGCCAAGTGTGGTCGTTCTGGGGGTCAATGTTTCCTTCCAAATGTATCATATGACACTTTATAACCTTTCTTATGAGAGAGAGAGAGAGAGAGAGAGAGAGAGAGAGAGAGAGAGAGAGAGAGAGAGAGAGAGAGAGAGAGAGAGAGAGAGAGAGAGACAGACAGACAGACAGACAGACAGAGGCAGACAGCGAGAATGACACAGGCAGACAGACAGACAGACAGACAGACAGACAGACAGACAGACAGACAGACAGACAGAGTGAGAGAGAGAGGAGTAAGGGGGAGGGAGGCAGAAATAGAGAGGGGGGAGGGAGGGAGGAAGAGAGAGGTTTACCTTAAGTCTACATGTACTGATTAGTATTACTGTTCTAATATTAACGATCAGTTCTTTAACTAAGGAAAACAGACGCTGAGATAATAACATTTCAGCATGAACATCCCTATCTAACCAACATTATATGGAGAATTTGTCATAGTATCATTTCAAGTACGTCACAGAAACCATGTAGTACATCAAAGAACTGGTGACCAGTGTCTGAGAATTAATAATGTCATTACACGAAGTTCATTGGTCACCCAGATAGTGTAAACTGATATACGCATTAGAGATGAATCAATCAACAGTCCAATCTATAACCAATAGGTTTAGACTGCAAAGCATTGTCATTCATACAGCATATCTTTTAAATTATGAGATAAACACGATAGCGAAAAAGTGTCTCCTACGCCTTCTCCCTTACCATAGATTATTCCACATACATAAATGGATGGGTGGATGGATGGCTCATGGGCGATGTATGTGTGGATGGAGTAGACAGACAGACAGACAGACAGACAGACAGACAGACAGACAGACAGACAGACAGACAATAATACGGATAATTAGATAGACAGAGATAGATAGATGGATAGGTGGATAGATGGATAGATGGATAGATAGATAGATAGCCCTGTTCTCGGGTCATTGTTAATCAACGACAGTCATGTCGTCCATTCCTTGGAACTTAAATTTCCTAAAGCACTTCGTTTACATCAGACATTGATTGAAATACAGTGATTTCAGCTACTACATTGTACGTCTGCGATGTGCACACATCTGTACGTACGCAATTAATTAATTAAACATTTGACCCAAAGTTTGATATTTCTTCCGAGGTTTTCTCTTATCGTTAGTGAGCTAGCGTCTTATCAAGGTCTCAAACCCACCTGTACTCATCTTTTGAATTGAGTGAAATAAGGGAAGGATAATGTGCATGCATAGAGATTAACCCTTCAAATCGTACAGACGTAAAAATGATGACCCTGTCTTGTCGAATACACCCTCGCTTACTACGCGGGAAACCCTCATTTTTCATCCCTTAAGAGCACACTTGAAATGTTGTATCATTGCTATCGATCTCAGCATAGCCTCGTGACGTTCTCATAAATAATCGCTAGTCATACCATAATCCAGCACCCGACCACGCTAAGCCACCCTGAGAGGTTTTCCATTAGTTTTTAGCCCAGTTACAAATAATAGTTGGCCCTAAATAGGCAGCCAGAACTTTACAAAATCTATTTCTACTGTTGATACAAGAAAAAACACTAAAAATTAAATCTCCTTTATACCGGGGGTCAGATGTTTTCGATGACTTTAGAAATTCTTTAAAGCTTTTTCAAGTTTTCTGTCTAATGGAGTCAGCATATGACAGTAAATCTCCTTGGTATAATTACTACGGTGATTCAGAAGACATGGAAACAAAACACACACCACAATGTGTAGAAACAAAACACACACCACAATGTGTAGAAATGTTTTGTACTCACAGGTTCACGCGCTTTGAAATCGATCTTTAGCACTCTCAACAGCCTATTATGTTCGAAGGAACATAAGCTAAGTTTACACTTGGGGGGGGGGGTATAGATTGTTTCATAATATGGGGTATTGTAATTACTGGGGTATACTAAACCGTATCTTACTGTTGACAGAACCCAGTAATGCAATGTATGTATAATTGAGGTAAGCCCTTTTATGCCATTGGCATTGGCTGTGCTAACAATAACCCCAGAAAAAGCCACTTGTTATACACCCAGCATATGTTTACACTCAGTTTTATCCTTTTGATCATTGACGAGATATCGTCTCTACGTTTACAAAATGTATGTTCACACAAACCTCTAAATATCACCATGGTAAATTCAAAAAACTGTAATAAAATGTAAAACTTTTACTAAAACTTAACGCACTTTATGAAGACTTTAGAACTACCCTTAGTACAAAAAATGGACAGTTATAACTTATTTTATGAGAAAAGTAAATACGAAAGTAAATAATTTCTTCTTGTGACATTGATGGCATAATTCAGATATCATGTACGGAATTGACATAACTAGTCTTATTATATCTATCTGCGACAGAATTCACCGTCATCGATCAAACAATCAAACAAAAAGCAACAAACAAACAAGTTCTTACAAACACCGATGACAAACTAAACATACGATACCAACAAATTCTGAGACACAATGTCAGAAAAAATAAGCATACAATATCAAAAATCTAAACGTAAACATACGATACCAAAAACTAAAACAAACTATTATTCTTAAAATAACAACTAACCACACGATGTCAAAATGGACATAGTGTACTATGATGTACAAGTTAATAAATGGTAGTTGGTTAAGTTGATTCACTAAATGTCGTCTGACTTGACAAATATTTGGCTAACATTGACTACATGTAAGATACAGGTAGCTGACGTCAATAAAATATCAACGATGGTTAGATTTATGCCTCGCCAGACAAGAAGCATTCACATGTCAGATTGTTGTCGCACCAGACGATAAAATGTAGCAATGATCGTAAGATATTTTAGCCGGACAACGTTTGTTTTCAACTAAATTGTCATCCATTGTAAAATGACCCATGCATAATATCAATCTCAAAAATAACAACTAAGAAAATGATAAGTGTTACAGCACCACGTTAAAATCACCAACTTTGACTTCGTAAACTCTGAATTGTTTACAAGCATTAACAAACAACTTGAATGGATTATCATATAAGTTTAAAATAAACCAATTGCAAGTAAACACAATAGTTTCCCTTTAAGTTTAAAAAAACACATTCCACACAAGCTTGTAAATGACAATATGTGTCTTTAAGATATTAAAGTATTTGAAATTCTAAGACGTGTGCCATTTCTTTCCCTAAATATGAAAGGCCAGTTCATACAGACTTACATGTTTACGAACTATTAGAGGAATCCGTTCTACTGGTTCTCAACCCATTAATGATCACGGTCATCCATGTATTACACACAAAACATGCATCTTTCAATCCAGGCTTGCTTGACATAAAAATAGAATTTCACCACACATAAAACATAGTATTTCTACAACTTTGTCAGCCCACGCAAATATATTTTTGCATGGCATGTAATGATGTAAGATTAATACAGCTTAGTTATGTCCGTGATATAAGCTGATTTTCGTTATTCTCTGCTACAATGAAGCTAAATGAGCACACGGTAAAGGTTTGCCATGTTCTGTGAATTTATAGCTTCAACGAAAATGACCAAGGGTATTTAAGTGTTATCTCTTATGAGTATATATTTGCCCTATATCGTAAATGACAATGCAGTGTTGGGTAATTAGGTCTGCAGTGCAGTTCACCTCAGTTCCCCTCAGTCTAGTTTAGTCTAGTCTAGTAACGTCTAGTCTAGTCTAGTCTTAAACTCTTTTGTTTTTGTTTTTTTGCTTAGTCTATCTTTTTTATCGTTTTTCTTTGCTTGGGCCTTAAAAAATGGTTGGTTCCGGTTACCCGACGCCACCTAGTTTTTCACTGCCTCGGACCCTAAACTTCTTTTTACGTATTCGAGAAAAAATAAAATAAAATCGCGAAAATTGTCAAGTCTCGAGAGAAATGGCTAAAGCGAATGCAGAAACAGACATCAAATTAAAAAGACAATATAAAACTGTTCTTCCATTCTGTATTGGATGTACATCTGATGGGAAGAAATCAATAACACAGAGACCATATGGAAACCAACCTAAACTAGACACAATGAATTTTTTTTTTTTTAAATCTACCTAATACCCTACCTGTTCTATAATTGAGCGTAATCGAAACCTCGCAGTTTTTAAGGCCTTTTCTATGTTTCATTTAATTTGGTTTCTTTTCTTTAATTTTACTTTCTTGATTTTGGCCTTTTTTGCGGTTTATTTAAACACTCAAGATTGGTATTCTTTCCATATTTCTAGATATTACCGGTCCTATGTATCCATAAACGCAAATCTCGGTGACAAACTGTTCTATCGACAGTAAAAAGTTACCATCAAACTGCTTTATACCAAGGATATATACAGCTTAGTATAACACTTGTATTACTCTTGGCCTTGACTTCATGGTCGTCAATAAAGGATGATCGATGGACTGGTTTACATGCAGTGAAATACAATGCTGGGTATGATAGCTAATCTGTCAATTGGAGTGTAAAATCATTTTTGGATAATGCTTTTAGTGTCTCGATTATTAAAGATAGAAGTTGATACTGGTTGGTTTGGTTTTGGTACAGGTTGGTTTGGTTTTGGTACTGGTTGGTTTGGTTTTGGTACTGGTTGGTTTGGTTTTGGTACAGGTTGGTTTGGTTTTGTCATATTCAAGGTTTGCCATAACAACTTTCAGTAAGAGATAAAATATACGTGACGTCATCAGGTTGCCGTATCTAATTTGAATATTTTGTACCCAGCAAAATCATCCTATTTTATTGAGAGCTGAACTTATAAAATTCCCGGCCTTAAATTTATTAATAGAATATACGCCAACACAAGTCAGCAGCTGTAATTTACTAATAGGTTGAGTTCAAGTCGATAGTTATCGATTTATCAATCGATTTTGGATCAGTCACATTGGTGTAGCTTAGACAAATACGACCTATAAACAATTTTGTCCGAATAACGAAACCATGAATGTATCTCTCTATGATTCAAAACAACCACGTGATAAAGTTCACCTTTCACATGTACTTACATGTTCATGGAAATATTTATTTTAAGATGTCAACATATGGAATCAGAGCATTTGTCTAAATGACTCCGTCGGAAAGAAACCCTCCATGCACTTACAAGCTCGTGCGAAGATTTATTTCTAAGTAAAATTTCAACAAATAAAAAAACAATGTGATTCTGAATGACCTGAAAGAACTAATTTTCCACTCGCTTGCAAACTTGTGGCAAGATTTATAAGGCTTAAAATTTGATAAAATTTCAACGAAATAACAACGTGGGTCTCAGGCTGACTACCCCCTTCGCCAAAGAACAAACCATAACTTCTCAGGCTGATTACCCCTTCGCCAAAGAACAAACCACAACGTGGGTCTCAGGCTGACTACCCCTTCGCCAAACAACAAACCACAACGTCTCAGGCTGACTACCTCTTCGCCAAAGAACAAACCACAACGTGGGTCTCAGGCTGACTACCCCTTCGCCAAAGAACAACCACAACGTCTTGATCAGGCTGACTGACCCTTCGCCAAAGAACAAACCACAGCGCTACATAACAGGCAAATAATCTTGACGGACATACCGACACGCTTGTAAACAGGCGATCTTTTTAATAAAGCGTGACGAGTGGGTTAAATGAAGTTGAACTACACCAGTGTGGTATGTGCATTATCGGTATGTGTCAAGTAACAATGTTCACGGTCCATGGAACGACTGACAACACAATGTCTTGTTTTTACAAGGGATATACCGCTGTAAAAATAAAGAGGTGTAATGTGTTTGCAAGGCTATTTTTGGACAGAAACATCAGTTGTAAAACACAATGTAACAGTTTAATATGTTACCTGTACGCTTTCTAAGCTACATTCACTTCTTTACAGTACAAACGATAACGACTAAAGATTATTGAATAAAAGATTTTAGTTTGCAACTTTTTAGTAGTTCTAGACATTTCCTATCATATTCATAGAATAAACTTTGATGATTAATAAATATAGAAAATTTGGGTTAAAATGATACATTTTAACAGAGGTCTTTGAAATCTGTACTTTTGTCGTGAAAGGTCAAAGGTCAAACAACAACTAAGCCTTATTATTAACTCCCACTGTTACTAACTGGTAGAACTCTCATTGTTGGTAACTGGTAGAACTCCCATTGTTGGTAACTGGTAGAACTCCCATTGTTGGTAACTGGTAGAACTCCCACTATTGGTAACTGGTAGAACTCCCATTGTTGGTAACTGGTAGAACTCCCATTGTTGGTAACTAGTAGAACTCCCACTATTGGTAACTGGTAGAACTCCCATTGTTGGTAACTGGCAAAACTCCAATTGTTGGTAACTGGTAAAACTCCCATTGTTGGTAACTGGTATACGGTAAAACTCCCATTGTTGGTAACTGGTAGAACTCTCATTGTTGGTAACTGGTAGAACTTTCAGTGTTAGTAACTGGTAGAACTCCCATTGTTGGTAACTGGTAAAACTCCCATTGTTGGTAACTGGTAGAACTCCCATTGTTGGTAACTGGTAGAACTCCCATTGTTGGTAACTGGTAGAACTCCCATTGTTGGTAACTGGCAAAACTCCCATTGTTGGTAACTGGTAGAACTCCCATTGTTTGTAACTGGTAGAACTCCCATTGTTGGTAACAGGTAGAACTCCCATTGTTGGTAACTGGTAGAATTCTCATTGTTGGTAACTGGTAGAACTCCCATTGTTGGTAACTGGTAGAACTCCCACTGTTGGTAACTGGTAGAACTCCCACTATTGGTAACTGGTAAAACTCCAATTGTTGGTATCTGGTAGAACTCTCAGTGTTAGTAACTTGTAAAACTCTCATTGTTGGTAACTGGTTAAACTCCCACTGCTGTCATCAGGCTGACATACTCAATGTGCAAATAGGACTATAGAACGCCTATTTAGTCCATCAGTTACGTACCTACAGGCCATGTTAATGTGCAACTTTACGTTAATTTTGAAGAACGCAGTATCCCCGATAGTTAACCGAACAGTTGTACATATGAATAAACAGTACCCATGTACTAATATGAATAATGGCACTGCTTTTACTCCATCTTACTTGTATAGATGGATGCAAAAAAATACCATTACCAATGATGTTGCCAGTATTACTTGTATCGAGCAAGCGTAGTGTATGGAGAAGATAGTTATTCGTAGCAACTATTCGACAGTTCATATCCGTCACTGGTATGCATTCTGAATCCAGGTCCAGGCAAGATTACGTATACCTGTGTTTCGTACATCACAAACAAAGGTTGTATGCCATGGTGTAATTTATACTCAAGTACGTTCTAGGAGAAATCCCACTGGCATTATCCGTATGTCTATTCATGTTCTAGCTGCCAAAAGACTTTGCCATCGCATCACCGCTTTCGAGCCAACATGACGAGTCAAATACTAAGTCATATAAATAGCCAAGTAAAATAGCCAAGGCTGCTATGAATGTCCCCACTACTTGGTCTAGTAGCTATATGTTTTACGATCTCTACCCACCGTATGAGAGAGTGAGAGAGAGAGAGAGAGAGAGAGAGAGAGAGAGAGAGAGAGAGAGAGAGAGAGAGAGAGAGAGAGAGAGAGAGAGAGAGAGAGAGAGAGAGAGAGAGAGAGAGAGAGAGAGAGAGGGGGGGAGACAGAGAGAGACAGAGAGACAGAGAGAGAGAGACAGAGAGAGCGAGGGAGAGAGAGAGAGAGAGAGAGAGAGAGAGAGAGAGAGAGAGAGAGAGAGAGAGAGAGAGAGAGAGAGAGAGAGAGAGAGAGAGAGAGAGAGAGAGAGAGAGAGAGAGAGGTCATATATAACGATTAGACTATCAAGTAGGACCTAAAGACGCCTGAGGCTCATCACTGGATGTAGTCATTGCATAATCATTCTGTACCACTCGTTTCATTTACGCAATTGACCATCTTGACACAAATTTATAGTCGAAGTGGATGTTTTCCTTTGATTGTCTACGGTCCGGTTACGTTCAGGTTTACGATTTGTCTCATACGTCAAAACGTCCCTTTTATAATATTAATCACGCGCCGTCTTCAGAATATTTGCGTGACGTAGTTGGGCTTTGACCTGCATGGCTTTTTCTGACGCTTATCAAAATAAGACATCACCAATAATTGAGATACCTTAATATAAATTTACACAAGGTAACGCTTTGTCCCAACCACATGTTAACTTCTAAAGGCATAACACTATGTATGTAAGATTCATACACAAGTTCTCTTCTTCTATTTTTGATTGAGGAACAGACAAGCCAGTCTGTCTGTCTGTGTGTGTGTGTGTGTGTGTGTGTGTGTGTGTGTGTGTGTGCGTGTCACGATCACGTGCATAACTTCGCTTTCCAAGCGTTGTTACGGTTTATTATATACATATATATATACACAATGCTTTATTTCAAATGCTAAGGTATCAGCCGTTTTCAGAACAGATAGGCGAGACAATGTAAAGACCAACACATAAAATACCATATACAACGACATATCACTGCGGAAAATGTCTCGTGCTAATGGAAAATTTACTTTAGCCTCTAAACTCTATTTGTTTATCATATTATTTTGATAAGATTAGAAGCATTTACTAAGAGATTAGTTACCTGAAAGGGAAGCGAACACCAACTGTAAACGTCCTATAACACTAAACCCTTAATCTTAACGCACATATTTAGATGCTACTTGGCGATATTTTGTATTTTGTTTCGAACGGCGTCGTTCGATTAGTCCCTGTTTAAATGCGAATACAATGCTTCTCAAATCTGCAGTACTTCGTGTATCTCGCAAACTACAGGAATTCGGAAGTTCAAGTTAATCTAAAACCATTTTTGGCGGCTAGGATCTACACTGTGTATTTAACTACATAAAAGCTATCGCCATGTTCAAGTGTACCGTGAGTTACTAAAAATTGTTATTGTTTCGGTCGCAATTACTCCTCGTTGAAATGATTAAGAACTATGAAAAACTGCCTGTGTTCTCAATAATGGTCTTTGTCTATCATGGTTTTCCTCTCATTCATCATTATTCTTTCGAATTAAGTCACTAGTCACAGATTTCTTTTTATTACGTTATACATTAACCTTTAATTCAGAGTAAAAAATGTACATTTTGTTTCAACTACCAAGACACGTGTAGTAGTTATGTCCAGCAACTTGCATAGCTTTTATTAGGAATAGGTCAATAGTATATAGATATGTTCGATGATAATAGCTTTTATTAGGAATAGGTCAATAGTATATAGATATGGTTCGATGATATAGCCATTATGCTCTATTAGAAACATCATAGACTCTGATATCTGGCCCTCTTGTGTCTGGCCATCTACGTCACCGTGTGTCGGAGTCTGTGCCTAGACAGGCTTCCGTCTATACATTCTCGCAAACCAGAGCTTATCTTTTCTGCTGAAACAACCAAAAATAAAGAGAGAACACATGTGTGAGGTGGTGTTGCCGTCAAGAAGACATGTGTGAGGTGGTGTTGTCGTAAAGAAGACATGTGTGGGGTGGTGTTGTCGTAAAGAAGACATGTGTTAGGTGGTGTTGCCGTAAAGAACACGTGTGAGGTGGTGTTGTCGTAAAGAAGACATGTGTGAGGTGGTGTTGTCGTAAAGAAGACATGTGTGAGGTGGTGTTGTCGTAAAGAAGACATGTGTGAGGTGGTGTTGTCGTAAAGAAGACATGTGTGTGGTGGTGTTGTCGTAAAGAACACATGTGTGAGGTGGTGTTGTCGTAAAGAAGACATGTGTGAGGTGGTGTTGTCGTAAAGAACACATGTGTGAGGTGGTGTTGTCGTAAAGAAGACATGTTTGAGGTGGTGTTGTCGTAAAGAAGACATGTGTGAGGTGGTGTTGCCGTAAAGAAGACATGTGTGAGGTGGTGTTGTCGTAAAGAATACATGTGTGAGGTGGTGTTGCCGTAAAGAATACGTGTGTGAGGTGGTGTTGCCGTAAAGAACACATGTGTGAGGTGGTGTTGTCGTAAAGAAGACATGTGTGAGGTGGTGTTGCCGTAAAGAACACATGTGTGAGGTGGTGTTGCCGTAAAGAATACGTGTGTGAGGTGGTGTTGCCGTAAAGAATACGTGTGTGAGGTGGTGTTGCCGTAAAGAACACATGTGTGAGGTGGTGTTGTCGTAAAGAAGACATGTTTGAGGTGGTGTTGTCGTAAAGAAGACATGTGTGAGGTGGTGTTGCCGTAAAGAAGACATGTGTGAGGTGGTGTTGTCGTAAAGAATACATGTGTGAGGTGGTGTTGCCGTAAAGAATACGTGTGTGAGGTGGTGTTGCCGTAAAGAACACATGTGTGAGGTGGTGTTGTCGTAAAGAAGACATGTGTGAGGTGGTGTTGCCGTAAAGAACACATGTGTGAGGTGGTGTTGCCGTAAAGAATACGTGTGTGAGGTGGCGTTGCCGTAAAGAATACGTGTGTGAGGTGGTGTTGCCGTAAAGAACACATGTGTGAGGTGGTGTTGTCGTAAAGAATACATGTGTGAGGTGGTGTTGCCGTAAAGAAGACAGCGATTTACAGCGTTTCAATATGTATTATTTTGAAGCATACTTTTTTCGCTGTGGCAAAAAGTAATATAGTGAAGCTTAGGCCATACGTGAGGTGGTGTTACCGTAAATTAGATCGTAGTTGACGACATTTCAGTCGTTTGTTGGTACATTCTGTGAACTTTCGTAGGCAAGATCATGAATTAGTCACAAACGGTGTTACAACATCGGATTCATGGACAGTATAAGGTGTAAGAAAAATATTATATAAGAGTGAACAAAATCTCACATTCGTACGATCGTAGGTCACACGAGTAAATGCAATGCATTACATTACTTGTAAGTCTTCAGAGTGAACACCTTGAGTATATATAGTATGGCGATATTTTGAAAGAAAAGTCTTCGCCAAAGTAACATTTGACATCTTCCACTACTGGCACCATTTATAATATTCACCTCATTTTTGGAGTAAAAGTGATATTTCTCATCTCATAGAAGGGAACACTGACCCCATTTCAATGTTTAGTGAATTTCTACCCATTAAGTGTTCACAACGTTATGACAACACAAAAATAGATTTATAGATTGTTGCCCCAAAATGTAGATTGCTTGTATTCTTCTATTATTTATCGAGTAACAGACACAGCTCTTTATACCAAATGTTGTAAATCGAATTTTTTAAAGATAACAACTGATTACAAACTTTTTAGAACTAAATCAATTTCATGGGTTGAAAATCTAACATTTCAAAGTAAAGTAAAGGAAAACAGTCAATGTATTCAATGACGTCATATTTTAGAGGAAGAGACGACTTTATCATTCGTTTTCAGATTTTAAGTAAACGACTGTTACCATAGTAACGTTACAGGTTTTGTAACGGTTAATTACAGCAAGTAAATAATTATGATTGTCAAGTTTATAAAAGGTTTATCAAAGTAGTGAGTATAACAGTGTAATTTCAAATCGTGATATAGTTAACTAGTGAGTATAACAATGTAATTTCAAATCGTGATATAGTTAACTAGTAAGTATAACTGTAATTTCAAATCGTGATATAGTTAACTAGTGAGTATAACAATGTAATTTCAAACCGTGATATAGTTAACTAGTAAGTATAACTGTAATTTCAAATCGTGATATAGTTAACTAGTGAGTATAACAATGTAATTTCAAATCGTGATATAGTTAACTAGTAAGTATAACTGTAATTTCAAATCGTGATATAGTTAACTAGTGAGTATAACAATGTAATTTCAAATCGTGATATAGTTAACTAGTAAGTATAACTGTAATTTCAAATCGTGATATAGTTAACTAGTGAGTATAACAATGTAATTTCAAATCGTGATATAGTTAACTAGTAAGTATAACTGTAATTTCAAATCGTGATATAGTTAACTAGTAAGTATAACTGTAATTTCAAATCGTGATATAGTTAACTAGTAAGTATAACTGTAATTTCAAATCGTGATATAGTTAACTAGTGAGTATAACAATGTAATTTCAAATCGTGATATAGTTAACTAGTAAGTATAACTGTAATTTCAAATCGTGATATAGTTAACTAGTGAGTATAACAATGTAATTTCAAATCGTGATATAGTTAACTAGTGAGTATAACTGTAATTTCAAATCGTGATATAGTTAACTAGTGAGTATAACAATGTAATTTCAAACCGTGATATAGTTAACTAGTAAGTATGACTGTAATTTCAAATCGTGATATAGTTAACTAGTGAGTATAACAATGTAATTTCAAATCGTGATATAGTTAACTAGTGAGTATAACTGTAATTTCAAATCGTGATATAGTTAACTAGTGAGTATAACAATGTAATTTCAAATCATGATATAGTTAACTAGTAAGTATAACTGTAATTTCAAATCGTGATATAGTTAACTAGTGAGTATAACAATGTAATTTCAAATCGTGATATAGTTAACTAGTAAGTATAACTGTAATTTCAAATCGTGATATAGTTAACTAGTGAGTATAACAATGTAATTTCAAATCGTGATATAGTTAACTAGTAAGTATAACTGTAATTTCAAATCGTGATATAGTTAACTAGTAAGTATAACAATGTAATTTCAAATCGTGATATAGTTAACTAGTAAGTATAACACTGTAATTTCAAATCGTGATATAGTTAACTAGTGAGTATAACAATGTAATTTCAAATCGTGATATAGTTAACTAGTAAGTATAACTGTAATTTCAAATCGTGATATAGTTAACTAGTGAGTATAACAATGTAATTCCAAATCGTTATATGGTCAACTAGTAAGTATAACTGTAATTTCAAATCGTGATATAGTTAACTAGTGAGTATAACAATGTAATTTCAAATCGTGATATAGTTAACTAGTGAGTATAACTGTAATTTCAAATCGTGATATAGTTAACTAGTGAGTATAACAATGTAATTTTAAATCGTTATATAGTTAACTAGTGAGTATAACAATGTAATTTCAAATCGTGATATAGTTAACTAGTGAGTATAACAATGTAATTTCAAATCGTGATATAGTTAACTAGTGAGTATAACAATGTAATTTCAAATCGTGATATAGTTAACTAGTGAGTATAACTGTAATTTCAAATCGTGATATAGTTAACTAGTGAGTATAACAATGTAATTTCAAATCGTGATATAGTTAACTAGTGAGTATAACTGTAATTTCAAATCGTTATATAGTTAACTAGTGAGTATAACTGTAATTTCAAATCGTGATATAGTTAACTAGTAAGTATAACGATGTAAATAAAATCATGTTATACTAGTAAGTATAACAGTGTAATTTCAAATCATGTTAGGCTACGTTAACTAGTCAGTATAACAGTGTATTTTGAAATCATGACATAATAACTAATAAATATATGAGTGTAAATTCAAATAACGCTATAGTTAACCAATAAGTATTGAAACTCGGACAAAGAAACTTGATACAATACAAATTGTAATATCTTGGCCCTTGAATGACATAGACTCTACAGACTATTACCTTTAGTCACGTATATATACGCTATGTATTAGACGGAATCACGATCATAACTTATAGAACTTCATGTACCTTCGGGACATAAATGCAACATTAGGAAACTGCTTTCTTTACCAAGACACGTTGTCGGATGAAAGGTAGAGAGTCAGTATATGGTTGTCGTCATGGGTCAGTCTTTCATATTGGTACAACTTTCGTTCATGTTTTTATTGACGTATTGCGTGATGTTTGCTGTTGACTAGAGCTTTGTTCGCAACCTACAACTTGTTTTACATACATATACAGGGCCGTAGAAAAGTGGCCAATTTACATAAATTTGCATACAATTTACATAATATCTATTTTATCATACGCAATTAAGTAAGGCCAGAAAAAATAAAAAAGCTGATCAACGGGCAACCTAACCCATCGCATTGGGTAGGTAGGTAGATTTCATTTTTTCACAATGCTTGACAAGGATAAAACAAACCATATATAATGATAGCAAAATATTTCAGGTCGAGTTTAGAAGTTATTCAGTCATCTTGATACTATCTCTTGCAATTTGTCTGCATAGCTACAGTTAGGAAATGTACACAATTCACGGTTAAACAAATGTTGTAGCTCCTCTCACCCTCTCTTCTTAAAAACTGTTAAGCCCCGCCAAATGAAACTCAAGCATTATTTTAGCCACCCCTTCTGTCACCTTCACTACAGTGGAGATACAAAAGTATATGGTACAATGATGCATTAAAATAACAGTGATAGCCAACTATAGTAATACTCCGAACGAGATTACTTTACACAGGATGTGGATTTCACATGCATAAGGAGATGTCTCTAATTAGCTCTAACCTATATAGAAGAAAGACAATTATCACCTTGATTGCTATTGATTGGAAGGAGACAACTCCAAAGGTGAAAAAAATGAAAATAAGACAGTGTAGGAGGCCATTTAGAGGCATAAAATATCAAACCATAGACATAACTTAAAGTCTTTCAATGCTTGAATATGGTATTAAAATACTAGAATTGAAACAATTATGCTATGCATTACATATTATCTGAAAGTTAATTGGTTCCAAAAAATCCCGAAAAAAGAGCAAAACATTTCAAGACTTTCAGACTTTTGATGGCCCAATGACTGCTCAGCCCACTCTCATGGTCGTAAACTTTCGCTCAATTCTTTTAGTGCACGTTGGATATGCAACAGCTTAATTTAATGCTTGTATGCATCATCAGAGCCAATTAAACCCCTGTATAAGATATTATGTAATTTGGAATAGACTCAAATGTATATTGTTACATGTACTATTCAGAAAATATAAAGAAATATCCCTAATTTTGAAACAAATGCGAAGCCCGCATGAAGATATATTGCCCAAAAAAATATATGGGTAGGTTGAACAGTTTTTTTTCATTTTTCCTGGCCAAATGTCGTATCTTTCAAAGTAGTTGCCGAAAAGATGTCACATTCAAAGTAAAAAAAAAAAAAAAACTTTAAAATAAAATAAAAAAATTGTATGGTGCTTTCTCAAATAAGTAACAAAATAATCCTTTTCTTTACCCAACTCACAACACTTGTATGGCCCTCCTACATAACCCAAGGTGAACTCAGTGAATTCTCCTCATTATCATTATAATGGAAATAATTGAAGTTTGGATTTTGATGTCGAAGGTACAGCTCTGTTTATAAATTCAGGGCCATTCTTTCCATAGCAAAATGTCGCGTTGTAAGTATAACAGTGAATTGCGTAATAACGCTAGTTTCAGTGCAATGAGATAATTAGGTCAAACAGCATTTAACCAACGACAACGTCGAACAAAATTATTGAAAGTGGATCTTAAACTGCGTACCTAGTTTAATAGTTTTTCAAGGCCACCGAATATTCTAGAAAGAGATCTGCCATTTTATCAGTAAATGTTTCAATATAAGGAACAAGATGTAAATGAGGTCGAGTGCATCTTCGGAATCACTGCATGCAGCAAACGGCCTCACGTTGAACGACTTTTTTCCGTCTTTTTTTTTGGAGTTTCACTCTCTGACATTGCGACTTGCTATCTTCAAATGATAGTAGAATTCATGACTACAGTTACTCGCGGAAAATGCCAAGTGCATGTGCGCACTTCTTTTGTACTTTCCCACACAAAGATTTTTTAATTTGCTATACTGCAAAAAGTTACAAATTTTAACTGGACACATTTTTATTCAAAGTTAAGCCAGCGTACAATAGAGATATAAGATACATATTAGCGAGGAGTCAGTGTACAGTAACTTTTGACTTTGTGAACCATCAATTTAAATCGCGCATGTGCTAGGAATCGTCAAGTAAATAACGATTTGAATAACATCGCCATGTATTAAAAAAGTCGCTTTTTTTCTTGCCAAAATCTCGGGGGGGGGGGGGGCAGCTGCCCCCCCCCCCCCGCATGCTAAGGTACTGGCATATGATTCATTGTCATTGCAGCACGTGTAACGCATTGTGTGAGAAAACACAGACCTGGGAATCGCACCAACGAGTCTTGCATAAATGTGTATATTACGAAGTATTAAAGGCAAGTGTCGAAACTTAGGTATGGAAACACAGTTGACTACAGCAGAATTACAGAAATAGTTGTCCTCAATACAAGAATGGTCCTATATATCTACTCGTTATGCCTCTACAATACGATGTCATATATGTAAGAACCTGTGGCCCAAACATGGGTCTTTAAAAGCTTAAAGGCACGCTTTGGAGTACCATAGAACTAACGCCAGAATATGGGATTGAAACATGGCCCTTTAGGGAGGTAATAGATATACCCCAAAATGAATTTGTTTGTTTTATATGGTAAGTGAAATTTGAAGAATGCCCAGGCTGATTAATAAATACATTCAAGTTTACTAGTTTAATAGTTCAATACAGTTATTTGCCCATGGAAGTATAAATATAAGTTTACGTGACAACTGGCAAGAAAAGTAAATTTTAGTAACAAAGATAAAACGATAGCATACATCAGTCATTATCATTTTCAAAATAAACATAAATTGAACTAATCTTGCTCCTTACCTTTATATAAATCTGTCCTTGAAATTTGTCGATAATTAAAGTGAAAATTAGCTAAAACCTTAAAAACTATACGTTTTAAGTTTATCTATAACGCGATTGTAAACGCGAAATCTTTCTTTGATGATGTAGTGTATCTTGAATTTGAACATTTCAGCCAAAGACCGATCTTTTGTACATTACCGACTGCTAAAAATTGCTCACACGAGATGGAAAATGTGACCGCTAACAGTGTATTATATTTAGTTGGTTACAAGTTTATGTTCCACCCAGTAGAACGTCTTTACTCACCAGGGCATTACAGACAGAAACGTATCTGATATCCACAAATACATATCTTACTACGACACAACTTAAAGATAAGGGAAACCCCAGAAGAGTAAATTACATTGACAACAGGGGAAAAAACATTAGGATGTAAGAGTCCCGATTTGCCGATATCATGTTGCAATCATTAGCGTTAATATGGACTTCATGTAAATTTAATCAACGTTTAGTTGTACTAAGATTTTCATAGATATACCGTCAGACCCATGTGACTGTAAGGGCTAAGTTTGTTTGTATACGAGGTTACCACACTACCCATCAATTCTCTCTTGTAAAGTCATATGCAAATAACAGGGACCTATACATGATTGACACATGCCTGTCATTTCATTTTGTCATAAACAAAATCGGAGTTGTCATTTTTTAGAATCTTTCGATCAGAATGATATTTTCTTCATATCAGGTATTCAAAGATATTAGAGATAATTTTCATTATTCCAGATTCATTTTCCAACTATTTTTTTATAGGTTTCATTGTTCCATTGATTTTGAAAGAGGAATATGATGTAATTTTTTTAAATTATGAGTGGCCTAAGGGGCCTTGTCACTACTCGTCTAGCGACTCGTAGTGACAAAACCTTATGTCACGGGTATATTCCGGCCGAATCAAGAAAACTACTTAGGAATAATATAACTTTAACTCCTCAAGCATAATTTATGAAAATCGGGAAAAATAATAGAACATTTGGAACGTTTTGAGTTATATTTGGAGCACAGCAGAAACCAGTGATGTATAGTAGACATAGGTTGTCGTAATGTGGATCGACCAGTGTATATAGTCCATATTGTCTGTCCAAAGGCAATAAGTTGGCTTGTGCATATTATTATATAGTATACAATGTATAGTATATGTGTGTGTGCATGAGTGTACGTGTATGGAATACTTTAGTACATGACGAAGATGTACGTCATAAATACATATATCATCTCGTATTACCATCGAGAATAGAGTGAAAGCTGATACAAGAAACTCACTTGATACTATCTGACGACAGAACACAAATCACCAAACTGATGAGAAAAATGGTTACAGAGTTTGTACAACGTTGTTGAATTGGGCTTGTCAAAGTAAACTACATATATATCAGTTGAAACTCAGATAACCAGCCCAAGTGTTGGCTGTCTGAGGTTGGAGAGAGTGTAAGTACCAGTGCTTGCAATGGGACAACCAACGCACAATTACACCAACGTACATGAACATTAATACACACTCGCACACACAAATTTTGCAGCGGTCAAAAGTCATCCCATACAGAAGAATGGCGGGATTTCTAACATCAAATCCCTCAATGAAACCTTAAACACAGATTGACTACATACAACCAAAACTATGTAACCTGAAACATGGTTCGTCTGGCTCCACAAAAATCTTACTAAAAACATTACTAAATTTTATCGCCTCACAAAAAAAAACCATTTACTACATTTCATCATCTCGCTCGACAAAGGCTTTGTTTGCTTTAATTTGTGTATTGACTTGACAACAATGATTTCCAACATTTTCTATAATTTTTGGCGACTATCAGGTACTAAAACGTAGAAAGTGTAGCTAAGAGTTTTGTTGAGCAATACAGAGTAGTGTAGCAAAATGTAGTTACATCTTTGTCGAGCCAGACCGTATAAAATGTAACAAATTTAAGATTTTTGTCGTATCAGACCATGTGTTTTCAGTGAAATGTAACAAATTTTGATAAGACTTTGTCACGTCAGCTATGAAATGTAGTAATTTTGATAAAATTTTGTCATGCCAGAGGAAGCTTTGTTCCAGGTGATATAGTTTCATTGTAATAGATTCACAATACATCATGGTCTCGCTAGTCGTACTAAGAGAGTGGATCGATGATTGGCTTACAGCTATCATATTAACAGGAAGTCATTCAATTAAAAGTAGAACAACAACAACAACACAGATTATAACAAATCTCCACTGACAGGGTGCGAGGCAACTTAACGATTTGAGCAGCCTTTCGCACACAGGATAGGAAAACCATAGTGTGACAGGATAGAAATACCATAGTGTGACAGGATAGAAATACCATAGTGTGACAGGATAGAAATACCATACTGTGACAGGATAGAAATACCATACTGTGACAGGATAGAAATACCATAGTGTGACAGGATGGAAATACCATAGTGTGACAGGATGGAAATACCATAGTGTGACAGGATGGAAATACCATAGAGTGACAGGATGGAAATACCATAGTATGACAGGATGGAAATACCATAGTGTGACAGGATAGAAATACCATAGTGTGACAGGATGGAAATACCATAGTGTGACAGGATGGAAATACCATAGTGTGACAGGATGGAAATACCATAGTGTGACAGGATAGAAATACCATACTGTGACAGGATGGAAATACCATAGTGTGACAGGATGGAAATAGCATAGTGTGACAGGATAGAAATACCATAGTGTGACAGGATAGAAATACCATAAAGTGACAGGATGGAAATGCCATAGTGTGACAGGATATAAATACCATAGTTTGACAGGATAGAAATACCATAGTGTGACAGGATAGAAATACCATAGAGTGACAGGATGGAAATACCATAGTGTGACAGGATAGAAATACCATAGTGTGACAGGATAGAAATACCATAGTGTGACAGGATAGAAATACCATAGTGTGACAGGATAGAAATACCATAGTGTGACAGGATAGAAATACCATAGTGTGACAGGATGGAAATACCATAGTGTGACAGGATGGAAATACCATACTGTGACAGGATAGAAATACCATACTGTGACAGGATGGAAATACCATAGTGTGACAGGATAGAAATACCATAGTGTGACAGGATAGAAATACCATACTGTGACAGGATGGAAATACCATAGTGTGACAGGATGGAAATACCATAGTGTGACAGGATGGAAATGCCATAGTGTGACAGGATAGAAATACCATACTGTGACAGGATGGAAATACCATAGTGTGACAGGATGGAAATACCATAGTGTGACAGGATAGAAATACCATAGTGTGACAGGATAGAAATACCATAGTGTGACAGGATAGAAATACCATACTGTGACAGGATGGAAATACCATAGTGTGACAGGATGGAAATACCATAGTGTGACAGGATAGAAATACCATAGTATGACAGGATGGAAATACCATAGTGTGACAGGATAGAAATACCATAGTGTGACAGGATAGAAATACCATAGTGTGACAGGATAGAAATACCATAGTGTGACAGGATAGAAATACCATAGAGTGACAGGATAGAAATACCATACTGTGACAGGATGGAAATACCATAGTGTGACAGGATGGAAATACCATAGTGTGACAGGATAGAAATGCCATAGTGTGACAGGATGGAAATACCATACTGTGACAGGATGGAAATACCATAGTGTGACAGGATGGAAATACCATAGTGTGACAGGATGGAAATACCATACTGTGACAGGATGGAAATACCATAGTGTGACAGGATGGAAATACCATACTGTGACAGGATGGAAATACCATAGTGTGACAGGATGGAAATACCATACTGTGACAGGATGGAAATACCATAGTGTGACAGGATGGAAATACCATACTGTGACAGGATGGAAATACCATAGTGTGACAGGATGGAAATACCATACTGTGACAGGATGGAAATACCATAGTGTGACAGGATGGAAATACCATAGTGTGACAGGAATGAAATACCATAGTGTGACAGGATAGAAATACCATAGTGTGACAGGATAGAAATACCATAGTGTGACAGGATGGAAATACCATAGTGTGACAGGATGGAAATACCATAGTGTGACAGGATAGAAATACCATAGTGTGACAGGATGGAAATACCATAGTGTGACAGGATGGAAATACCATAGTATGACAGGATGGAAATACCATAGTGTGACAGGATAGAAATACCATAGTGTGACAGGATAGAAATACCATAGTGTGACAGGATAGAAATACCATAGTGTGACAGGATAGAAATACCATAGAGTGACAGGATAGAAATACCATACTGTGACAGGATGGAAATACCATAGTGTGACAGGATGGAAATACCATAGTGTGACAGGATAGAAATGCCATAGTGTGACAGGATGGAAATACCATACTGTGACAGGATGGAAATACCATAGTGTGACAGGATGGAAATACCATAGTGTGACAGGAATGAAATACCATAGTGTGACAGGATAGAAATACCATAGTGTGACAGG